>NC_091355.1:24638301-24643301 GCF_038502225.1 Cherax quadricarinatus | reverse complement strand
CAGAGTTGTGACAAACCTCTACATCGGACCATTGCTTCTGCATCAGTGAAAGTGCAGTGTGCATGTTGAGATTTGGGAAGTAGCGGTGGTGAGGGGATCCTGGCAGTGGAGTGTGGAGGAGGTTTTGTTTACATCTGATCGGCCGGGGTCGTGGGTTGGGGAAGGAAGTGGCCGCCCACGACATGGTCATTGGATGGTGAACAGAACACCTCGGTTAATAGTGTGAGCATGGTGATTAGTGTGCCAAATGGCGAGGGTTTTTTTCTAAATGGATTAATAAGTGTATAACAATTAGCAAAAGTTAGTCAGTGATGTGCGTCTTGAGCGAACACACAGGGCCACTCCCTCCCCCCTCCCCCATCCCAGATCCCCTCCCCTCATCCCAGCCTAGGCCCAATGACTTCCTGACCAAGGGTGTTGCCGTTTAGTGCCCCACCAATTACAAGTTCCGCCGCTCGCTACTCCCCCACCCTCATCCCCCATGCATCCATGCTGTCCTTCACCCGTCACCCCACAGCTGGCGCCCTCCCACCCCCACGATATCAGCAATGTCACAAGTAGTCGCGGGTTCCCAGGAATCTTCACGACAGAGCCAAAGCTGTCGTTCACGAGGCATTTTCCGGGTGTGCCACAGGGAATGTGCACTCAATCCCACATCTGGCAACATCCGTGCACACAATAGATGCCTAGGCTCCAGGAGAGCTCCAAATGAGAACAACCAACAGCCTCCCCCAGCAGACAGGGCTGACAGCTACCGTGACTTCACCTCTACAGAGGACCTCAAATCTGCAATCAAATTAACATCCACCAGGACTCTGACACACATCCCCAAAGCAGCTCGCCCTCAAGCTGCTAGCAAATTCACTGACCTTCTGAAGAAAGTCAACGATGCTCCTTCAAACAACAGATCCTGGCACAACTTGCTGCTTTTTGGCAATGCCTGTTTGGCTGTCCCACCAAGGAGGGACAAGTCACTAGCAACACATGTTATTAGGGCAATAAATGCATTCCCAAGGGATGACAACCTCGTCCGTCTCCCCCCTAGGGCGACAAACACCCGCCGGGCAAATGCCAACAACAGGACACCCAACACCTCAAAAATCAGAGCCCAAATTAGCAAAAAAATAGAAGAGGGTAATACTATTGGAGCTTTGAGACTTATAACCAGTGAGGATACCATCGCTCCCAAGGACGTCAGCACGGCCCAAGCTCTGAAGGACAAACATCCACCCAGGGCTCCCAGTACCAACATTGACCTCCCTGACATTGCAGCAGGCGAAGAACATCTAACCTTACAGGATGCTGATGTGTATAAAGCTGCTATGTCATTTCCACAGGGTTCAGCAGGAGGTTTCACCGGTTTAAGGCCTCAACACTTAAAACAAATACTCAATCCAGCACTTGGTGAGGTTTCAGAGAGGCTGCTGTCTGAACTCACCAAATTTTCCAACCTGTGCCTGGCTGGCGGTGTCCCAGAGGCCATCAGACCCTTTTTCTTTGGTGCCTCATTGTGTGCCCTCCGGAAAAAGGATGGCGGAATCAGGCCCATTGCAGTGGGTAACACCCTTCGGCGCCTAGTCGCCAAGGCTGCAGTAAGAAGGGTGAGTCAAGAGGCTGCTGAAATGCTGAAACCAACTCAGCTCGGTTTCGGCGTTCAACAGGGCTGTGAAGCAGCTGCCCACGCAGCACGAGTATATATCAAAAACATGTCCTATGAAAAAGCCTTGGTCAAATTGGACTTTGCCAATGCTTTCAACTCAGTCAGAAGGGATGCTGCTCTCCAAGCAGTTTATAGAAACTTCCCTTCCCTTTATCCCTTCATAGAATCGTGTTATAGTGTGACTTCCAAACTATTGTTTGGGGACCATGAAATTGACTCGTGTGAGGGCGTGCAACAGGGGGACCCTCTCGCCCCCTTTCTATTTTGTTTGGTCATCAAGGAAGTCACGGAGGCACTCTCCAGCGAGCTCAATATCTGGTTCCTGGACGACGGTACCCTAGCTGGCACAACAGAATCTCTCCTGGAGGACATCAGTAAAATTAAAGACATGGGAGAAAGCCTGGTCCTTTCTTTAAACCCCACCAAATGTGAAATAGTTTCTACCAATCAACAGTTGATCCAGAATATTAGTACCGTTTTACCAGGAGCACGAGCCATTGATCCAGCCAATAGCACTCTCCTCGGTGCTCCCCTTGGGTCCAATGCCATCGATCTGATCCTAGGAAAAAAAGTCTCAGACCTCCGGACGATGGAAAGCAGGATGAAAGACATTGACACACACGATGCCTTCTACCTACTCACCAGGTGCCTGTCAACCCCAAAACTTACCTATTTTCTGAGATGCTCCCCAGCCTTCAGCAGTCCAAAACTCAAGGAATATGACTCTCTCCTGAAGGCCATGCTAGAGAGTGTATTGAATCTTTCCCTTGACGATGGACAGTGGTTGCAAGCCTCACTTCCGGTCAGGCTTGGAGGGCTAGGAGTACGCAGATCCTCCCAGATTGCTCTACCAGCTTTCCTATCCTCTTCCATTGCATCAAACGAGTTGATAAGACAAATTCTTCCTGACACCCTCAGTGACTCAGCAGGAATAGAAGACCCTAGCTATGTCAGTGCCATCACCGAATGGGAGACTTGCTGCTCCAGCACCAAACCCTAGTGCAGCACTGGCTCACAAACAGTCAAGCTGGGATAGCCCAATTGCTGAAAAGGTGCTTGCTAACATGCTCAGGGCTGCAACATCAGATAGGGAGATTGCCCGTCTCCAGGCTGTGAGTGCACCTCACTCCGGGGACTTCCTCCAAACAGTTCCTATATCGGCAATGGGAACGCGACTCGACCCTAAGACCCTCCGTATTGCAGTGGCTCTGCGCCTTGCTGCCCCAATTCACACAGAATATATGTGTATTTGCGGCGAAGTGCAAGCAGACCAATACGGTCTACATGGTCTTAACTGTTCCAAAACCAAGGGCTGGCATGCAAGACACAATGAGGTCAACGACATCATTAAGAGAACCCTTGCTACAGCTGGATGCCCTGCCGAGAGGGAGCCACGATCACTTGCAGCAAACAATACCCACAACCCAGCAAAGCGCCCCGACGGGATCACCATCTATCCTTGGAAGAATGGCAAGCTCTTAGCATGGGACTATACCTGTGTGTCCACACTGGCTGACACCTATATCCATCACAGTGTGGGGCGACAGGGAGGAGCTGCTGACCACAGGGAGGAGTACAAGATCAGCAAGTACAGGGACATTAGCCAACAGTATCAATTTGTCCCAGTGGGATCAGAGACCTTGGGATCATGGGGAAAAAATGCCACACGTTTCCTTAAAGAATTGGGTTCCAGACTCATCGACACCACCAGGGACATAAGGGCAGCCACTTTCATGTTCCAGCGCCTCAGCGTCGCCGTCCAGAGGGGAAATGCTTGCTGCATACTTGGTTCACGTTCAGCCTCGGAGGAGCTGGAGGAAATTCATCATCTTTGATACATTGTGCCATTGTATTCATGTTTATGTTTTTTTCTGTAAATGTATTTTGTTTATTAATAAATGTTCACATAGAATATAAATATAGGGGGTGGTAGGAGAAGAAAATATTCAAACAGCTCCGGGGAGAACCTTGAGTTTTCCCTGAGGTACGTTTATTGTCTTCTCTGAGGATGAGGGTCCCCATTCCAGCTATAGAGGTGGTACTTCCCTATATAAATATATATATATATATAAATATATATATATATATAAATATATATATATATAAATATATATATATAAATATATATATATAAATATACATATATATATATATAAATATATATATCTATATATATATATATATATATATATATATATATATATATATATATATATATATATATATATTTAACAATATATATAGGGAGGTACCACCTCTAGAACTGTTATAGGGACCCTCATCCTCAGAGAAAAGGATAAACTTGCTTCAGGGAAAACTGAAGATTCTCCCTGAAGCTGTTTGAGAATTTTCTCCTACCACCCCCTATATTATATATATATATATATATATATATATATATGTATATATGTAAATATATATATATATATATATATATATATATATATATATCTATATATTATATATTTATATATTTATATATATATATATATATATATATATATGTATATATGTATATATATATATATATATATATATATAGGAAAGAGGGAAATTTTTTCCCAGTAAAAGTAGGCCTTAGACAAGGATGTGTGATGTCACCGTGGTTGTTTAATATATTTATAGATGGGGTTGTAAGAGAAGTAAATGCGAGGGTCTTGGCAAGAGGCGTGGAGTTAAAAGATAAAGAATCACACACAAAGTGGGAGTTGTCACAGCTGCTCTTTGCTGATGACACTGTGCTCTTGGGAGATTCTGAAGAGAAGTTGCAGAGATTGGTGGATGAATTTGGTAGGGTGTGCAAAAGAAGAAAATTAAAGGTGAATAAAGGAAAGAGTAAGGTTATGAGGATAACAAAAAGATTAGGTGATGAAAGATTGAATATCAGATTGGAGGGAGAGAGTATGGAGGAGGTGAACGTATTCAGATATTTGGGAGTGGACGTGTCAGCAGATGGGTCTATGAAAGATGAGGTGAATCATAGAATTGATGTGGGGAAAAGAGTGAGTGGTGCACTTAGGAGTCTGTGGAGACAAAGAACCTTGTCCTTGGAGGCAAAGAGGGGAATGTATGAGAGTATAGTTTTACCAACGCTCTTATATGGGTGTGAAGCATGGGTGATGAATGTTGCAGCGAGGAGAAGGCTGGAGGCAGTGGAGATGTCATGTCTGAGGGCAATGTGTGGTGTGAATATAATGCAGAGAATTCGTAGTTTGGAAGTTAGGAGGACGTGCGGGATTACCAAAACTGTTGTCCACAGGGCTGAGGAAGGGTTGTTGAGGTGGTTCGGACATGTAGAGAGAATGGAGCGAAACAGAATGACTTCAAGAGTGTATCAGTC
>NC_091355.1:24535898-24638201 GCF_038502225.1 Cherax quadricarinatus | reverse complement strand
ACAATTTTTATGATTATTTCATTCTCATACTCTACATGTATGTCAGCCAGTGAGTCCCTTAGTGTCCTGCAGGATGTAAACAAGGTCGAAGGGATGTAGCACAGTGAGTCCCTTAGTGTCCCGTGCAGGCTGTAAACAAGGTCGGAGGGATGTAGCGCAGTGAGTCCCTTAGTGTCCTGGCACAGGCTGTAAAGGGCAACAAGGTCGGAGGGATGTAGCACAGTGAGTCCTAGGTGTGGCCTGCTAGCAGACCCTAAGTGCAAGGTCGGAGGGATGTAGCACAGTGAGTCCCTTAGTGTCCTGCAGGGCTGTAAACAAGGTCGGAGGATGTAGTACAGTGAGTCCCCTTAGTGTCCTGCAGGATGTAAACAAGATCAGGTAAGGATGTAGTGCAGTGAGTCCCTTAGTGTCCTGCAGGGCTGTAAACAAGGTCGGAGGGATGTAGGCGCAGGTGAGGTCTGTAGTGTCCCTTGCTGGCTGTAAACAAGGTCGGAGGGATGTAGCTCAGTGAGTCCCTTAGTGTCCTGCAGGCTGTAAACAAGGTCGGAGGGTGATGTAGCACAGTGGAGGGTCCTTAGTGTCCTGCAGGACGTAAACAAGGTCTAGGGATGTAGTGCAGTGGGAGGTCCCTTGGTGTCTGCAGGATGTAAACAAGGTCGGAGAGATGTAGCGCAGTGAGCCCCTTAGTGTCCTGCAGGCTGTAAACAAGGTCGGAGGATGTAGCACAGTGAGTCCCTTTAGTGTCCTGCAGGCTGTAAACAAGGTCGGAGGGATGTAGTGCAGTGAGTCCCTTAGCAACCTGCAGGCTGTAAACAAAGGTTTGAGGGATGTAGCACAGTGAGCCTCTAGCGTCCCGCAGGCTGTAAACAACAAGGGGTCGGATGATAGACAAGTGAGTACCTTAGTGTCCTGTAGGTTGTAAACAAGGTCGGAGGGATGTAGTCCAGTGAGTCCCTAGTGTCCTGCAGGCTGTAAACAAGGTCGGAGGGATGTAGTACTAAGTGAGTCCCTAGTGTCCTGCAGGCCGTAAACAAGGTCGAGGATGTAGTGCAGAGTCTTAGTGTCCTGCATGTAAACAAGGTCGCAGGGATGTAGCACAGTGAGTCCCTAGTGTCCTGGCAGGCTGTAAACAAGGTCGGAGGGATGTATACAGTGAGTCCCCTTAGTGTCTTGGTGGCCGTAAACAAGGTCGTGAGTGGATGTAGCAGTGAGTCCCTTTAGTGTCCTGCAGGCTGTAAACAAGGTCGGAGGGATGGTAAAGAACAGTGATCCTTTTTAGTGTCCTGCAGGCTGTAAACAAGGTCGGAGGGATGGTAGTAGTGAGTCCCTTAGTGTCCTGCAGGCTGTAACAAGGTCGGAGGGATGTAGCTTGAGTGAGTCTCTTAGTGTCATGCAGGCTGTAAACAAGGTCGGAGGGATGCAGCACATTGAGTGCCTTAGTGCCCTGCAGGCTGTAAACAAGGTCGGAGGATGTAGTGCAGTGGAGTCCCTTAGTGTCCTGCAGGCTGAAACAAGGTCGGAGGGATGTAGCACAGTGGAGTCCTTTAGTGTCCTGCAGGCTGTAAACAAGGTCGAGGGATGTAGCGCAGTGAGTCTCTTAGTGTCCTGCAGGCTGTAAACAAGGTCGGAGGGATGTAGTACAGTGAGTCCCTTAGTGTCCTGCAGGATGTAAACAAGGTCGGAGGATGGTACAGTGAGTCCTCAGTGTCCTGCATGTAAACAAGGCCGGAGGGATGTAGCACAGTGAGTCCTTAGTGTCCTGCAGGATGTAAACAAGGTGTCGAGTGGAGCAGCAATAGTGAGTCCCCAGTGTCCAGGCTGTAAACAAGGTGGGAGGGATGTAGCACAGTGAGTCCCTTAGTGTCCTGCAGGCTGTAAACAAGGTCGGAGGGATGTAGCACAGTGAGTCCCTTAGTGTCCTGCAGGCTATAAACAAGGTCGGAGGGATGTAGCACAGTGAGTCCCTTAGTGTCCTGCAGGCTGTAAACAAGGTCGGTAGGATGTAGCACAGTGAGTCCCTTAGTGTCCTGTAGGCTGTAAACAAGGTCGGAGGGATGTAGTGCAGTAGGTCCTTAGTGTCCTGCAGGCTGTAAACAAGGTCGGAGGGATGTAGCGCAGTGAGTCCCTTAGTGTCCTGCAGGCTGTAAACAAGGTCGGAGGGATGTAGCGCAGTGAGTACCTTAGTGTCCTGCAGGCTGTAAACAAGGTCTGAGGGATGTAGCACAGTGGGTCCCTTAGTGTCCTGCAGGCTGTAAACAAGGTCGGAGGGATGTAGCGCAGTGAGTCCCTTAGTGTCCTGCAGGCTGTAAACAAGGTCGGAGGGATGTAGCGCAGTGAGTCCCTTAGTGTCCTGCAGGCTGTAAACAAGGTCGGAGGGATGTAGCGCAGTGAGTCCCTTAGTGTCCTGCAGGCTGTAAACAAGTTCGGAGGGATGTAGGGCAGTGAGTCCCTTAGTGTCCTGCAGGCTGTAAACAAGGTCGGAGGGATGTAGCGCAGTGAGTCCCTTAGTGTCCTGCAGGATGTAAACAAGGTCGGAGGGATGTAGCACAGTGAGTCCCTTAGTGTCCTGCAGGATGTAAACAAGGTCGGAGGGATGTAGCGCAGTGAGTCCCTTAGTGTCCTGCAGGCTGTAAACAAGGTCGGAGGGATGTAGCGCAGTGAGTCCCTTAGTGTCCTGCAGGCTGTAAACAAGGTCGGAGGGATGTAGCGCAGTGAGTCCCTTAGTGTCCTGCAGGTTGTAAACAAGGTCGGAGGGATGTAGCACAGTGAGTCCCTTAGTGTCCTGCAGGCTGTAAACAAGGTCGGAGGGATGTAGGGCAGTGAGTCCCTTAGTGTCCTGCAGGTTGCAAACAAGGTCGGAGGGATGTAGCACAGTGAGTCCCTTAGTGTCCTGCAGGCTGTAAACAAGGTCGGAGGGATGTAGTGCAGTGAGTCCCTTAGTGTCCTGCAGGTTGCAAACAAGGTCGGAGGGATGTAGCACAGTGAGTCCCTTAGTGTCCTGCAGGTTGCAAACAAGGTCGGAGGGATGTAGCACAGTGAGTCCCTTAGTGTCCTGCAGGTTGCAAACAAGGTCGGAGGGATGTAGCACAGTGAGTCCCTTAGTGTCCTGCAGGTTGCAAACAAGGTCGGAGGGATGTAGTGCAGTGAGTCCCTTAGTGTCCTGCAGGCTGCAAACAAGGTCGGAGGGATGTAGGGTAGTGAGTCCCTTTAGGTGTGTCCTGGGCAGGCTTGTACAAGGCCGAGGGATGTAGGCAGGTGAGTCCCTTTAGTGTCCTTGCAGGCTGGTACAAGGTCGCAGGATGGGGTAGCACAGTGGGAGTCCCTTTTTTAGTGTCCTGGCAGGCTGTAAACAGTCGAGGATGCACAGGTGAGTCCCTTAGTGTCCTGCAAGGCTGTAAACAAGGTCGGAGGGATGGTAGCGCAGTGAGTCCCTAGGTGTCCTGCAGGATGTAAACCCAAGGTTCGGAGGGATGTAGTGCCCCAGTGAGTCCCTAGGGTGTCCTGCAGGATGTAAAATAAGGTCGGAAGGGATGGGAGCAGGTGAGGTCCCTTTTTTAGTGTCCTGCAGGATGTAAACAAGGTCGGAGGGGATGGTAGTGCCAGTTGAGTCCTTTAGTGTCCCAGGTTGCAAACAAGGGTCGGAGGGATGGGAAAGTACAGTGAGTCCCTTAGTGTCCTGCAGGTTGCAAACAAGGTCGGAGGGATGTAGCACAGTGAGTCCCTTAGTGTCCTGCAGGTTGCAAACAAGGCTGGTGGGATGTATACGGTGAGTCCCTTAGTGTCCTGCAGGTTGCAAACAAGGTCGGAGGATGAGTGCAGTGAGGTCCCTAGTGTCCCGGGGCAGGCTGCAAACAAGGGGTCGGAGGGACGTGTAAAGTGAGTCCCTTAGTGTCCTGCAGGATGTAAACAAGGCCGAGTGGATGTAGGCAGTGAGTCCCTAGCGTCCCGTATACGAACAAGGTCGGAGGGATACCATATGAGTCCCTTAGTGTCCTGCACAAACAAGGAGTCGGAGGGATGCAGCACAGGAGTCCCTAGTGTCCCACAGGCTGTAAACAAGGTCGGAGAGGGAATGGTAGCTGGTGAGTCCCTTGCAGTGTCCTGCAGGATGTAAACCGAAGGTCGGAGGGATGTAGGTGCAGTGAGGTCCCTTAGTGTCCTGCAGGATGTAAACAAGGATCCGGAGGGATGGTAAGCGCAGTGGAGTCCCTTGAGTGTCCTGCAGGATGTAAACAAGGTCGGAGGAATGTAGTGCAGTAGGTCCTTCAGTGTCCTGGGTGCAGGCTTGTAAACAAGGTCGGAGGGCATGTCGGCACAAAGGAGTCCCCAGCGTCCTGCAGGCCACAAGGTCGGAGGGATGTAGTGCCCAGTTGAAGTCCCTAGTGTCCTGCAGGCTTGTAAACAAGGTCGGAGGGATGTAGCACAGTGAGTCCCTTTATGTGTCCTGCAGGCTTGTAAACAAGGTCAGGTGGGATGGTAGCACAGTGAGTCCCTTAGTGTCCTGCAGGCTTGTAAACAAGGTCGGAGGGAGGGAGCAGTGAGTCCTCAGTGTCCTGCAGGCTGGTACAAGGTCCCGGAGGATTGGTAGCTCCAGTGAGTCCTCAGGCGTCCCGCAGGCTGGTAAACAAGGCCGGAGGGAGTGTAGGGGTGCAGTGGAGTCCCTTTAGGTGTCCTGCAGGCTGCCAAACAAGGATCTGAGGGATGTAGGGCACAGTGAGTCCCTTAGCGTCCTGCAGGCTGTAAACCTGGTCGGAGGGCTGTAGCAACAAGGTGAGTCCCCTTAGGGTGTCCTGCATGTAACCAAGGTCGGAGGGATGTAGCGCAGGTGAGTCCCTTAGTGTCCTCCGCAGGCTGTAAAACAAGGTCAGGAGGGGATGGCAGCACAGTGAGTCCTCAGTGTCCTGCAGGGCTGTAAACAAGGTCGGAGGTGGGATGTAGTGCAGTGAGTCCCACGTAGTGTCCTGCCAGGCTGTAAACAAGGTCGGAGGGGATGTAGTGCACGGTAGATTCCTTTAGTGTCCTGCAGGCTGTAAACAAGGTCGGAGGATGTAGGCGCTATGTGGGTCCTAGTACCATCAGTATCCAAATAATGGAGGGATGTAGCAGGTGAGGGGTCCCTGAAGGTCCGTGCAGGCTGTAAACAAGGTGGAGGGATGTGGTACAGTGAAATCCTTAGGTGTCCTGCAGGATGTAAACATGTCCGAGGATAGCAGGCTGTGAGTGGTTTTAGGTCCTGGCAGGGCTGTACAAGGTCGGAGTGATGCACAGGTGAGGTCCCTTAGTGTCCTGCAGGCTGTAAACAAGGTCGGAGGGATGTAGTGCAGTGGAGTCCCTTCCTTAGTGTCCTGCGGGCTGTAGAAGAAGCAAGGTCGGGAGGTTATGTAGCACAGTGAGTCCCTTGAGTGTCCTGCAGGCTGTAAAGCAAGGTCGGAGGGATGCTAGCACAGTGGAGTCCCTTTAGTGTCCTGCAGGCTGTAAAGCAAGGTCGGAGGGATAAACAGTAAGTGCCTTAGTGGGTTCCTTGCAGGCTGTGAACCTGGTCGGAGGCTGGTGCACAAGGTCGGAGGTCCCCAGTGTCCAGGCAACAAGGTCGGAGGGATGCCAGCATTATATCCCTTAGTGTCCTGCAGGCCTGAAAGCAAGGTCGGAGGGATGTAGTGCAGTGAGTCCCTTTAGGTGTTCCTTGCGGCCACAAGGTCGGAGGGATGTAGTAGTGGAGTCCCCAGGTCCTGGGCAGGCTGTAAACAAGGTCGAGTGATGGAATACAGTGAGTCCCTTTAGTGTCCTGCAGGCTGTAAACAAGGTCTGGATGGATGTAGCGCAGTGAGTCCCTTTGAGTGGTCCCCGGTGGCAGGGCCTATAAACAAGGTCGGAGGGATGTAGCGCAGTGAGTCCCTTGGTAGTGTCCTGGGCTGGCCAAAAACAAGGATTCGGAGGATGTAGTGCTGGTTGGTCCCTAGTGTCCTGCTGGGCTGTAAAGCAAGGGGTCGGAGGGATGGAAGGCAAGAGTACTTTATGTCCTGGGCAGGCTGGTACAAGGTCCCTTGAGGATGTAGCCACAGTGGGTCCCTTAGGCTGTCCCAGGCTGGTAAACATGGTCGGAGGGATGTAGCACAGGTGAGGTGCCCTAGTGTCCTGCAGGCCAAATGAAGGCCTGAGGATGTAAGGTGCAGGTGAGGTACCTTAGTGTCCTGCAGACACAAGGTCGGAGTGGATGTAGCGCAGTGAGTCCCCTAGTGTCCCAGGCTGTAGCGGAAGGTCTGGAGGGATGTAGCGCAGGTGAGGTCCCTTTCAGTGTCCCTAGGCAGGATGTAAAGCAAGGTCCGGAGGGATGTAGCAGTGTGGTCCTTTCCGGTGTCCTGCAGGATGTAAACAAGGTCGGAGGGATGTAGGCGCAGTGAGTCCTTAGTGTCCTGCAGGCTGTAAAGCAAGGTCGGAGGGTGGATGTAGTACAGTGAGTCCTTAGTGTCCTGCAGGCTTGTAAACAAGGTCGGTGGGATGTATCTCAGTGAGTCCCTTAGTGTCCCTGGGCTTGTAAACAAGGAGTCGGGAGGGATGGATAGGGCCACAGTGAGTCCCTTAGGTGTCCTGGCAGGCTGCAAACAAGGTCAGGGTGGATTGTAGCACAGTGAGTCCCTTAGCAAGTCCTGCAGGCTGGTCCATGTCTGAGGCGGATGTGGCAGTGCAAGGTTCCGGAAGGGCATGTAGGCTGCACAAGGTCGCGGAGGGATGTAGGCAGTTGAGTCCCCAGTTAACCTGCAGGCTGTAAACAAGGGTCAGGAGGGATGTAGCAGAGTGAGTCCCTTAGTGTCCTGCAGGCTGTGAAACAAGGAAGTCGGAGGATGTGGCCACAGTAGGATATCCTTTAGTGTCCTGCTGGGCTGTACAGCAAGGTCGGTGAGGATGCAGCCTTTCAAGGTGGTGCCCCTTAGTGTTCCCGCAGGGCTGTAAACAAGGTCGGATGGATGTAGTGCAGTGAGTCCTTTAGTGTTCCTTGCCAGGGCTATGCAGCAAATTGGCCCGGATGATGGTACAGTTGGGTCCCCTTAGGTGTCCTGCATGGCGATGTAAACAAGGTCGGTGGGATGTAGCGCAGTGAGTCCCGTTAGGGTGTCCTGCAGGCTCATGCAAAGCAAGGTCGGAGGGATGTGGCGCAGTGAGTCCCTTTTGATGTCCTGCAGGCTGTAAACAAGGTTTGAGGATGTAGCACAGGTGAGGGTCCCTTTAGTGTCCTGGCAGGCTGCAATGGTCAGAGAGCTGAGCACAGTGAGTCCCTCGGCGCCCGGCAGGCTGTAAACAAGGTCGGAGGGATGCAGCACAGTGGAGTCCCTAGTACCCTGCAGGCTGGTACCAATTGTCGGAGTGGAATGATAGCGATCCTTTGAAACCCCGGCAGGCTGTAAACAGGGTCTGGAGGGATGTAGCACAGTGATCCTTAGTGTCCACTGCAGGCTGTAGAAAGCAAGGTCGGAGGGATGTGGCGCAGTGAGTCCGTAGTGTCCTGCAGGATGTAAACAAGGTCGGAGGATGCCAGTGCAGTGAGTCCCTTAGTGTCCTGCAGGATGTATGAGCAAGGTCGGAGGGATGTAGCGCAGTGAGTCCGTAATTGTCCTGGGATGCTAAAGCAAGGTCGAGGAGTGCAGCGCAGTGGGTCCCGTAGTGTCCTGCAGGCTGTAACTAAGGTCGGAGGGATGCTGGCACGGTGAGTCCCTTGGTGTCCTGCACCGGGCTGCTGTAAACAAGGTCGGAGGGATGTAGGGCAGTGAGTCCCTTAGTGTCCTACAGGCTGTAAACAAGGTCGGAGGGATGTAGCACAGTGAGTCTCTTAGTGTCCTACAGGCTGTAAACAAGGTCGGAGGGATGTAGCACAGTGAGTCTCTTAGTGTCCTACAGGCTGTAAACAAGGTCGGAGGGATGTAGGGCAGTGAGGTCCCTTAGTGTCCTGCAGGCTGTAAACAAGGTCGGAGGATGTGGCACAGTGGGTCCCTTGAGTGTCCACTGCAGGCTGTAGGCTACAAGGTCGGAGAGGAGGGTAGTGCAGTGGAGACGCCCAGTGTCCTTGCGGGCTGTAGAAACAAGGTCGGAGGGATGTAGCACAGTGAGTCCTTAGTGTCCTGCAGGCTGTAAACAAAAGGTCGGAGGATGTGGCACAGTGGGTCCCTTAGTGTCCTGAGCTGTAAGCAAGGTCGGAGGGATGTAGCGCAGTGAGTCCCTTAGTGTCTGCAGGCTGCCCAAACAAGGTCAGAGGATGTAGCACAGTGAGTCCACTTAGTGTCCTGCAGCTGTAAACAAGGTCGGAGGGATGTAGTGCAGTGGGTCCATAATTGTCCCTTGCGGGCTGTAAGCAAGGTCGGAGGGATGCTTTGGTGGTCCCTTAGTGTCCTGCAGGCTGTAAACAATGTCGGAGGATGTAGCACAGTGGGTCACTTGAGTGTCTTGCAGGCTGTAAACAAGGTCGGAGGATGTAGTGCAGTGAGTCCCTTGTGTGCACCGGAGCTGTAAACAAGGTCGGAGGGATGCTTAGCACGAGGTCCGCCAGTGTCCTGCTGAGCTGTAAACAAGGTTTGGAGGGATGTAGCACAGTGAGTCCCTTTAGTGTCCTGGGCAGGCCAAATAAGGTCGGAGGGAGCTCAGTACAGTGGAGGTCCTTTAGTTGTGATGTAGGCTGTAACAAGGTGGTGATAGAGTGCAGTCCTCGGCACCCAGGCTGTAAACAAGGCCGTCGGAGGGATGTAGCACAGTGAGTCCCTTTAGTGTCCTGCAAGGCTGTAAATAATGGTCGGAGGGATGCCAGGTAGTAAGTGGGTCCCATTTAGTGTCCTGGGTAGGCTGTAAACAAGGTCGGAGGGATGTAGCCAACAGTGAGTGTCAGTGTCCCTTGACAGGCCCTGTAAACAAGGTCGGATGGAGGCAGTGAGAACCCTTAGTGTCCTGCAAGGCTGTAAACAAGGTTTCATGGATGTAGGCGCAGTGAGTCCCTTTTTAGTGTCCTGCAGGCTGTAGTAAGGCGTCGGAGGGATGGGCAGTGGAGTCCGGCAGTCCGCAGGCTGTACCAAGGTTCGGAGGGATGTACAGCAGCAATTAGTGTCCTGGGCAGGCTGTAAACAAAAGGTTCTGAGGGATGGTAGCACAGTGGGTCCCTTTAGGTGTCCTGTGAGGCTGCACAAGGTCGGAGGCTGTAGGTACAGTGGTTCTTTAGTGTCCTGCAGTAATGGTAAACAAGGCTGGTGGGATGTCCGTTGAGAGTACCCTGAGGTCCTGCAGGCTGTGCAAAGGTCGGAAGGGATGTGGAGGAGTCTCAGTGTCCTGCAGCTGTACAAGGTAGAGGATGTAGCCGCAGTGAGTCCCTTAGTGTCCCGGCAGGCTGTGGAAACGAAGGTCGGTGGAGGGATGTAGCGCAGTGAGTCCCTTTTTAGTGTCCACATGCAGGCTGTAAACAAGGTTCGGAGGGATGTAAGCAATAAGTGAGTCCTTCTTAGGTGGTCCTGCAAGGCTGTGAAAAACAAGGTTCGGAGGGATGGGGTAGGGGTAAAGAGTCCCCTTTAGGTGTCCTGCAGGCTGTAAACAAGGCGTCGGAGGGATGGTAGGGCAGTGAGTCCCCGTAGGTGGTCCGGGTAGGTACCTTGGTAAACGTGCTGAGCACAGGTGCAGCCCTAGTGTCCTGCAGGCTGTACAAGGTACGGCCGAGGGATAGTGGGCACGGTGAGTCCCTTAGTGTCCTGCAGGTTGTAAACAAGGTCTGGAGGGATGTAGTGCAGTGAGTCCCTTCTAGTGTCCTGCAGGCAAAACAAGGTGGAGTGGATGTAAGGTGCCAGGAGTAGTAGTGTCCTGCAGGCTGTACAAGGTCGGTGAATTGTAGGGTAGGTGAGTCCCTAATTGGTCCTGGGCAGGTAATAAACAAGGATCGGGAGGGATGTAGGTGGCAGTGGGAGTCCCGCTTAGTGTCCGCAGGTTGTAACAAGGTCGGAGGGATGTAGGCTCAGTGAGTCCCTTTGGCGTCCCGCAGGTATGCAAACAAGGTCGGAGGGATGTAGCAATATGAGTCCCTTAGTGTCCTGCAGGCTGTAAACAAGGTCGGAGGGATGCTTAGCGCAGGTGTCCCTTTAGTGCCGTTCCTGCAAGGATAAACAAGGTCCTAGGGATGTAGTTGTGTGAAGTCCCTTAAGGCGTCCGCAGGCCAGGCAATCTGGAGGGATTGCAGTACAGTGAGTCCCCTTTTGATGTCCTGGGCAGGCTGTAAACAAGGTCGGAGGGATGTAGGGGCACAGTGAGTCCCTTTAGTGTCCCTGCAGGATTGTAAACAAGGTCGGAGGGATGGTAGCACAGAGTCCTCAGCGCGTCCCGCAGGATGTACAAGGTCCCGGAGGGATGTAGCACAGTGAGTCCTAGTGTCCTGCAGGCTGTAAAACAAGGCTGGAAGGGATGGTAGGCACAGTGAGTCCCTTAGGTGGTCCTGCAGGATAAACACAGGATGTAGCGCAGTGAGTCCTTGCAAGGACCTTGCAGAAGGTAAACAAGGTCGGTAGAGATGTTAGCGCAGTGGGAGTCCCTTTAGTGTCCTGTACAGGCTTGCAAACAAGGTCGGAGGGATGGTATCACAGTGAGTCCCTTAGTGTCCTGCAGGCTTGTACAAGGTCGGAGGTCGGATGGATAGCACAGTGAGGTCCCGGGTGTCCTGCAGGATGTACAAGGTCCGGGAGGATGTAGCACAGGTTGCAGTCCCTTTAAGGTGTCCTGGCAGGGATGTAAACAAGGTCGAGGACAGCACAGTGAGTCCCTTAGGTGTCTCCGCAAGCCAAACAAAGGTATAGGAAAAGGAATGGAACTAGTGTCCTGCAGGATGTAACAAGGTCGGAGGGATGTGGGGTGGCGCAGTGAGTCCTTAGCACCAGAGGTTGGTAACAAGGTCGGAGAGGTAGCGCAGGTTGAGTCCCAGTGTCTGCAGGCTGCAAACAAGGTCGAGGATGTGGGCACAGTGGGAGTCCTTCAGTGTCCTGCGAAGGCTGTGAACAAGGTCGGAGGGATGTAGTGCAGTGGGTCCCTTATAGTGTCCTGCAGGTAATAAACAAGGTCGGAGGATGTGGCAATATGGAGTCTGGAACAGGAGGCCAAACACTGCGGGATTGTAGCACATGTGTCTCCTTATGTCCCACACAATTGGAGGGATGTCCCGTGCAGGCTGAGTCCTTACCTGCAAATGTAAACAAGGTCGGAGGGATGTAGCGCAGTGAGTCCCTTAGTGTCCTGGGTGGTGCAGGATTGTAAACAAGGTCGGAGGGATGTAGGCGCAGTGAGGTCCCTTTAGTGTCCTGGCAGGCTGTACAAGGTAGGATGGGTACAGGTGAGTCTTTAGGTGTACCTGGCAGGCTGTACAAGTGTTTGGAGGGATGTACACAGTGGCAGAGTCCCTTTAGTGTCCTGGGCAGGCTGTAAACAAGGTCGGAGTGGATGTAGTGCAGTGGGAGTCCCTTTAGTGTCCCTGCAGGCTGTAAAGCAAGGTCGGAGGATGCTAGCTCAGGTGGGAGTCCCTTAGTGTCCTGCAGGCTGTAAACAAGGGGCCTGAGTGAGGTAGCGTATGGAGTCCCTTTAGTGGGCCTGCACAAACAAGGTCGGAGGGATGTAGCGCAGTGAGTACCCTTAGCATCCGTAGGCCTGTAAACCTGGTCTGAGGGCTGTAGCAACAGGTGGGGTCCCTTTAGGGTGTCCTGGCAGGCTACCAGGGGTGAGGATAGGCTTTGAGTGGAGTCCCATGAGTGTCCTTGCAGGCTGTAAACAAGGTCGGAGGGATGTAGCGCAGTGAGTCCCCTTCAAGTAGTGTCCTGCAGGCAAACAGCAATGAGGATGGGAGCAAGGAGTCCTCAGGCAATCCGGCAGGCTGTACAAGTCTGCGGAGTGGAGTGGGAGTCCCTTAGTGTCTGCATACAAATACACGAGGATGTAGGCATGGAGGTCTTTAAGGGTGTCCAAAAGGTACACATGGCTGTGGGATGTAGGGCCCAGTTGAGCCCCGATGTCCCTGCAGGCTGTAAACAAGGGGTCGGAGGGATGTAGGGTAGGTGGAGTCCCTTTAGTGTCCTGCAGGCTTGCACTGGAAGGTCGGTGGAGGGGATGTAGTGCAGTGAGTCCCTTTAGTGGTCCTGCAGGCCGTGTGGTACAAGGTCGGAGGGAGAGTAATATGAGTCCCAGTGTCCTGCAGGATGGTACAAGGTCGGAGGGATGGTTGCAGTGAGTCCCCAGGTGGTCCTGCAGGCTTGGTAAATAAGGTCGGGAGAGGAGCCCAGGATCTCAGGTGTCCTGCAATGGAACAACGGCCTGAGGAGATGTAGCGCAGTGAGTCCCTTACCCAGGTAACAAGGTCCAAGGGGATGTAGCAGGTGGTCTTAGTGTCCTGCAGGCAAGCAAACGGAGGATGAGGCAGGTACTCCCATGTCCTGCAGGTCGCGCACACCAGTGATGTCCCAAAGTTGGAAGATAGCAATCCTGCAGGCTGTAAACAAGGTCGGAGGGATGAGTAAGTGAGTCCCCAGTGTCCTGCAGGTTGCCTTCAAGGTCAGATCCTGCAGGTGAGTCTAGTGTCCTGCAGGTTGCACAAGGTCGGATAGCGTGGTAGCACAGTGAGTCCCTTAGTGTCCTGCAGCAGGCTGCAAACATGGAGTGGATGTAGGCACAGCAGTCCCTTTTGTGTTCTGGCAGGTTGCACAAGCGTCGGAGGGACGTGAGGTGCAGTGAGTCCGTGGCCATTCCCGCAGGCTGTAAACAAGGTCGGAGGGATGGTAGGCAGAGTCCCTTTAGCGTCCCGGCAGGGCCGTAAACAAGGTCGGAGGATGGTGTAGGGGCAGTGGACTTTAGGCGTCCCGTGCAGGCCGTAAATAAGGTCGGAGGGATGTAGGCGCAGTGAGTCCTTCAGTGTCCCTGGCAGGCCTGTAAACAAGGTCGGAGTGGGATGTAGTGCAGTGGGAGTCCCTTCAGGTGTCCCGTAGGCCTGTAAACAAGGTCTAGTGGAATGTAAGCAAGGTGATTCCTTTAGTGTCCTGGCAGGATGTGTAAGGTCGTGGAGGGATGTGTGTAGTGTGCAGTGAGCCTTCAGTGTCCTGCAGGCTGTAAACAAGGTCTAGGGGATGTAGGCGCAGTGGGAGTCCCTTTAGGTGTCCTGGCAGGCTGTGGGCAAGGTCGGAAGATGTAGCGGCAGGTGAGTCCCTTTAGTGTCCTGCAGGCTGTACAGGTCGGAGGGATGTATACCCAGTTGAGTCCCTTAGCAATCCTGCAGGCTGTGAAACAAGGTCGGAGGATGTAGGTGCAGTGAGTACCCTTAGTGCTCCATGCAGGCTGTAAACAAGGTCGGAGGGATGTAGGCGCAGTGAGTCCCTAGTAACCTCACAACAAGGGGTGGAGGGATGTGCACCCAGGTGAGTCCTAGTGTCCTGCAGGTTGTAAACAAGGTCCGGAGGGATGTGGCGTGCATAGGTCCCTTAGTGTCCTGCAGGCTGTAAAGCAAGGTCGGAAGGGATGTAGCACAGTGAGTCCTCAGCACCCTTGCACAAACACACGGAGTGAGGTGCCAGTGAGTCCTCAGGTGTCCTGTACAAGCAAGGTTCCGGAGGATGTAGGGTACAGTGAGTCCCTTAGTGTCCCGTAGGCCTGCAGGCAAATGGAGGAATGGTAGCAGGAAGTGAGGTCCTTTAGTGTCCTGCAGGCGTGCAGGTCCCTTAGGGATGTAGCTAGTGAGTCCTAGTGCCCAGAGACACAAGGTCGGAGGGATGTAGGGACAGTGAGTCCCTTAGTGTCCTGCGGGCTGGTCAAACAAGGTCGGAGGGTGATGTAGTGCAGTGAGTCCCTTGGTGTCCTGCGGAGGCTGTAAACAAGGTCGGAGGGATGTAGTGCAGTGAGTCCCTTTAGGTGTACCTGGGTGTGGCACAAGGGTTCGGAGGGACAGACAGCAAGGGGAGTCCCTTAGGTGTCCTGCAGGGCTGTACAAGGTCGGAGGGATGGTAGCACAGTGGAGTCCCTTTAGTGTCTGGTGTTGCTGTATGCTGGTCGGAGGTGGATGTAGGCACAGTGAGTCCTTTAGGTGTCCTGCAGGATTGCAAACAAGGATGTAGCGCAGGTGAACCTCAGTGTCCCAAGTGGCTGTACAAGGTCGGAGGGATGCCAGCTTCAGTGAGTCCTAGTGTTCTGGGCAGGCTGTAAACAAGGTCGGAGGGAGATTGTGAGTACGGTTAGTCCTTTAGTGTCCCGCAGGATGTACAAGGTCCGGAAGGATGTAGCGCAGTGAGTCCCTAGTGCGTCCTGCAGGATGTAAACAAGGTCTAGGAGAGATGTGGCGCAGTGGAGTCCCTTCAGTAACCTGCAGGCTGTAAACAAGGTCGGAGGGTGGATGTATCACAGTGATCCCGTAGTGTCCCGCAGGCCGTAAACCCCAAGGTTCTGAGGATGAAGAGCCAGTGAGTCCTTTATGGTCCTGCAGGCTGTAAACAAGGTCAGGGAATGGATAAGTTGGTGAGTTCCCTTAGTGTCTGGGCCCAAGGCTGTAAACAAGGTCGGTGGAGGGATGTAGTAGCTCAGTGAGGTCCCTTTAGTGTCCTGCAGGCTGTACAAGGTGAGGTGGGCGGGTAGTGCAAGAGTCCCTTAGTGCCCGGCAGGGCATAAACAAGGTCGAGTGGATGTAAAGCACAGTGGAGTCCCTTTAGTGTCCCGTTGCAGGCTGGTATGGGAAAAAGGTCGGAAGGGATGTGGCAGGAGGTCCTTTAGTGTCCCAGAGACAAACAAGGTCGGAGGGATGGGTAGCCTTCAAGTTGAGTCCTCCTTGCGTAGGTCCTGTGGTAGAAACAAATGGCAGGGATGGGAAGGCAGGTGAGGGTCCCTTTAGTGTCCCTGCAGGCTGTACAAGGTGGAGAGGGATGTACCAGCAGTGGCGTCCCCTTAGTGTCCTGCAGGCTGTAAACAAGGTCGGGAGGATGTAGTCGCAGTGAGTCCCTTAGTGTCCTGCAGGCTGTGGCAAGGTCGGTGGGATGTAGGCACAGTGAGTCCCCTTTAGGTGTCCTGCAGGGCTGTAAAAATAAAGGTCGAAGGGATGGCGGCAGAGTCCCCAGAGTGTCCTGGCAGGCACAAGGTCGGAGGGATGGGAAGCCAGTTGGGGTACCTTAGTGTCCCGCAGGCTGGTATGCGTCGAAGGATGTAGCACAGGTGGTCCTCCGGTGGGTCCTGCAGGCTGTACAAGGCCGGAGGGATGTAGCGTAGTGAGTCCCTTTAGTGTCCTGCAGGCTGTAAACAAGGTCGGAGGGATGTAGGCAGTGTGGTCCCCTTAGTGTCCCTGCAGGCTGTAAACAAGGTCCGGAGGGATGTAGGCGCAGTGAGCTCCCTTAGTGTCCCGCAGGCTGTAAACAAGGTTCTCGGAGGGATGTATGGGCAGTGAGTCCCTTAGTGTCCACTGCAGGCTGCAAAACAAGGTTCGGAGGGATGTAAGGGGCAGTGGGAGTCCCTTTAGTGTCCCTCAGGCACAAGGCTTGAGGATGTAGGGCAAGGTGAGGTCCCTAGGTGTCCTGGGCAGGCTGCACAAGGTCCCTTAGGATGTAGGCCAGTGCAGGTCCTCGTGAAGGTCCAGGAGACAAAATACAATGGAGGTGACGTGGGGCGCAGTGAGTCCCTTAGTGTCCTGCGGAGGCTGTAAAACATGGCTAGTCGGAGGGTGATGTGAGGACAGTGAGTCCCTTAGTGTCCTCTGTGGTGAACATACAAAACAAGGTTGAGGGACAGAGAAGAGTCTCAAGGCGTTCCTGGCAGGGCTGTACAAGTGTTGTTTGAGGGGATGTAGCACAGTGAGTCCCTTCAGAGCCCGTGGTGCCAGGAACAATGGTCGTGAGGATGGAACATCACAGTGAGTCCTCAAGGCGTCCCATTGGCACGCTAATTTAGATGTGACGGTGGCGCAAGTGGTCCTGATCCGTGCCAGGCTGGAAAACGCGCCGAGGGACGTAATGCCAGTTGAACCCGCAATGGTCCACAAACAAGGCCTGGAGGACGTGCAAACAAAGAGTCCTAGCGTTCCATATGCAACGGCTGTCCCGGAGGGACGTGAGCCTCAGGCGCGAGTCCCCGCGAAGGTCCTGCAAGGGCTGTAAACAAGGGGTCGGCGGATGGATGGGCAAGTGAGTCTCCCTTGCAGTAACCCGCAGGCTAAGCGTGTGCCTAAGGTCGAGGGGACTCACACAGTGAGTTCCTCAATGGTCTGGCAGGCTGTAACAAGTGGTCTGCGGGATGTAGGTGGGAAGAGTCCCTTAGTGTCCTGCAGGCTGGTACAAGGTTCACCAGGGAGCTGGTGGCAAGGAGTCCGGCAGGTAGTGTCCTGCAGGCTGGCGAATCAAGGTCGGTGGATGGTGTAGCCCAGTTGGTCTTTAGTGTCCTGCAGGCTGTAAAACAAGGTTGAGGGGATGGGTAGGCACAGTGAGTCCCTTAGTGTCCCGGTGCAGGTTAATGTGTGAAACAAGGTCTGGAGGGATGTGCCACAGCAGTCCTTTAGTGTCCCGCAGGTAAACCCAAGGTGAGAGATAGCGCAGGAGAGTCCTTAGTGTCCTGCAGGCTGTAAACAAGGTTGGAGGGATACACAGTTGAGTCCCTTAGTGTCCTGCAGGCTTGCAAACAAGGTCAGTAGGGATGTAGTGCAGTGAGTCCCTTTAGTCCCGCAGGCTGTAAAATGCCTGTCGGAGGATTGGAAGTACGTCACAAGGTGAGTCCCTTAGGCGTCCTGCAGGCTGTACAAGGCTTGAGTGATGGTAGTGCAGTGAGTCCCTTAGTGTCCCGCAGGTCGTAAAACAAGGTCGGAGGGATTGGTGTAGCACAAAGGAGTCCTCAAGGAAGGGGTTCCATATTGCACAAGGTAGAGGGATGCAGCGCAGTGAGTCCCTTTAGTGTCCTGCAGGCTTGCACAAGGTCGTGGAATGGATGGAAGGTGCAGGTGAGGTACTAGTGCAACCTGCAGGTCAAAACAAGGTCGGAGGGATGGTAGCCCAGGCCTTTAGTGTCCTGCAGGCTGTAAACAAGGTCGGAGGGATGTAGGGCGTGAGTGGAGTCCCTTTAGGTGTCCTGCAGGCTGTAAAGCAAGGTCAGGAGGGATGTCAGGGCCGAGGGTGAGTCCCTTTAGTGTCCTGCAGGCTGTGAAACAAGGTCGGAGGGATGCTTAGCGCAGGTGGAGTCCCTTAGTGTCCCTGCAGGCTGTAAACAAGGTCTGGAGGGTGGGATGTAGGGGCAGTGAGTCCCTAGTGGGTCCCCGGGTGAAGCCTTGCACAAGGTCGGAGGGATAAAGGCCAGTGGTTCAGTGTCCTGGCGGCTGTAAACAAGGTTTGGAGGGCATGTAGGGCAGTGAACCCTGAAACGCAAAGGCTGCAACAAGGGGGTCGAGGTGGGAATGGAAGGTGCAGTTGGGAGTCCTCGCACAGTGGTCCTGTGTTGTAAACAAGGTCGGAGGGATGTAGTGGCAGGCCTCAGGTGGGTCCTGGGCAGGCTGTACAAGGTCGCAGGGATGGGTAGGCCTGGTGATCCTCAGGTTCTAGGAAGGTAAACATGTATGGGCTGTAGGGGTACAGGTGGGAGTGTCAGTTGGCCCTGCAGGCTGGTGAACAAGGTCGGAGGGATGTAGCCCATGAGCAGGCCTTTTAGTGTCCTGCAGCATCTGGTACAAGGTCGGAGGATGTGAGCGCAGTGAGTCCCTTCTTAGGTGTCCTGGGCAGGCTGCAAACAAGGCTGGGAGGGATGTAAAGCAAGGTGAGTCCCTTTAGGTGTCCAGGGGTATTGTACAAGGTCGGAGGACAAGGTGTCCTGCAGGCTGTAAACAATTTCGGAGGGATGTAGTACAGTGAGTCCCTTAGTGTCCTGCAGGCTGTAAACAAGGTCGGAGGGATGTAGCGCAGTGAGTCCCTTAGTGTCCTGCAGGCTGTAAACAAGGTCGGAGGGATGTAGCACAGTGAGTCCCTTAGTGTCCTGCAGGCTGTAAACAAGGTCGGAGGGATTTAGCACAGTGAGTCCCTTAGTGTCCTGCAGGCTGTAAACAAGGTCGGAGGGATTTAGCACAGTGAGTCCCTTAGTGTCCTGCAGGCTGTAAACAAGGTCGGAGGGATGTAGCGCAGTGAGTCCCTTAGTGTCCTGCAGGCTGTAAACAAGGTCGGAGGGATGTAGCACAGTGAGTCCCTTAGTGTCCTGCAGGCTGTAAACAAGGTCGGAGGGATGTAGCGCAGTGAGTCCCTTAGTGTCCTGCAGGCTGTAAACAAGGTGGGAGGGATGTAGCACAGTGAGTCCCTTAGTGTCCTGCAGGCTGTAAACAAGGTCGGAGGGATGTAGCACAGTGAGTCCCTTAGTGTCCTGCAGGCTGTAAACAAGGTCGGAGGGATGTAGCACAGTGAGTCCCTTAGTGTCCTGCAGGCTGTAAACAAGGTCGGAGGGATGTAGCGCAGTGAGTCCCTTAGTGTCCTGCAGGATGTAAACAAGGTCGGAGGGATGTAGCTGTAAACAAGCAGTGAGTCCCTTAGTGTCCTGCAGGCTGTAAACAAGGTCGGAGGGATGTAGCACAGTGAGTCCCTTAGTGTCCTGCAGGCTGTAAACAAGGTCTGGAGGGATGTAGCGCAGTGGAGTCCCTTAGTGTCCTGCAGGCTGTAAACAAGGTCGGAGGGATGATGTAGCGCAGTGAGTCAGTGAGTCCGGAGGGATGTAGCTTAGTGTCCTGCAGGCTGTAAACAAGGTCGGAGGGATGTAGCACAGTGAGTCCCTTAGTGTCCTGCAGGCTGTAAACAAGGTCGGAGGGATGTAGCGCAGTGAGTCCCTTAGTGTCCTGCAGGCTGTAAACAAGGTCGGAGGGATGTAGCACAGTGAGTCCCTTAGTGTCCTGCAGGCTGTAAACAAGGTCGGAGGGATGTAGTGCAGTGAGTCCCTTAGTGTCCTGCAGGCTGTAAACAAGGTCGGAGGGATGTAGTGCAGTGAGTCCCTTAGTGTCCTGCAGGCTGTAAACAAGGTCGGAGGGATGTAGCACAGTGAGTCCCTTAGTGTCCTGCAGGCTGTAAACAAGGTCGGAGGGATGTAGCACAGTGAGTCCCTTAGTGTCCTGCAGGCTGTAAACAAGGTCGGAGGGATGTAGCACAGTGAGTCCCTTAGTGTCCTGCAGGCTGTAAACAAGGTCGGAGGGATGTAGCACAGTGAGTCCCTTAGTGTCCTGCAGGCTGTAAACAAGGTCGGAGGGATGTAGCGCAGTGAGTCCCTTAGTGTCCTGCAGGCTGTAAACAAGGTCGGAGGGATGTAGCACAGTGAGTCCCTTAGTGTCCTGCAGGCTGTAAACAAGGTCGGAGGGATGTAGCACAGTGAGTCCCTTAGTGTCCTGCAGGCTGTAAACAAGGTCGGAGGGATGTAGCACAGTGAGTCCCTTAGTGTCCTGCAGGCTGTAAACAAGGTCGGAGGGATGTAGCACAGTGAGTCCCTTAGTGTCCTGCAGGCTGTAAACAAGGTCGGAGGGATGTAGCGCAGTGAGTCCCTTAGTGTCCTGCAGGCTGTAAACAAGGTCGGAGGGATGGCGTGCAGTGAGTCCCTTAGTGTCCTGCAGGCTGTAAACAAGGTGTAAAGTGAGTCAAGGTCGGAGGGATGTAGCACAGTGAGTCCCTTAGTGTCCTGCAGGCTGTAAACAAGGTCGGAGGGATGTAGCACAGTGAGTCCCTTAGTGTCCTGCAGGCTGTAAACAAGGTCGGAGGGATGTAGCACAGTGAGTCCCTTAGTGTCCTGCAGGCTGTAAACAAGGTCGGAGGGATGTAGCACAGTGAGTCCCTTAGTGTCCTGCAGGCTGTAAACAAGGTCGGAGGGATGTAGCACAGTGAGTCCCTTAGTGTCCTGCAGGCTGTAAACAAGGTCGGAGGGATGTAGCACAGTGAGTCCCTTAGTGTCCTGCAGGCTGTAAACAAGGTAGGAGGGATGTAGCACAGTGAGTCCCTTAGTGTCCTGCAGGCTGTAAACAAGGTCGGAGTCCCTTAGTGTCCTGCATGTAGCGGAGGGATGTAGTGCAGTGAGTCCCTTAGTGTCCTGCAGGCTGTAAACAAGGTCGGAGGGATGTAGCACAGTGAGTCCCTTAGTGTCCTGCAGGCTGTAAACAAGGTCGGAGGGATGTAGCACAGTGAGTCCCTTAGTGTCCTGCAGGCTGTAAACAAGGTCGGAGGGATGTAGCCCTTAGTGTCAGTGAGTCCCTTAGTGTCCTGCAGGCTGTAAACAAGGTCGGAGGGAACTAAGGCAGTGAGTCCCTTAGTGTCCTGCAGGCTGTAAACAAGGTCGGAGGGATGTAGCACAGTGAGTCCCTTAGTGTCCTGCAGGCTGTAAACAAGGTCGGAGGGATGTAGTGTCCTGCAGGCAGTGAGTCCCCCTTAGTGTCCTGCAGGCAAGGTCGTGTAAACCCTTAGTGTCCTGCAGGTCGGAGGGATGTAGCACAGTGAGTCCCTTAGTGTCCTGCAGGCTGTAAACAAGGTCGGAGGGATGTAGCACAGTGAGTCCCTTAGTGTCCTGCAGGCTGTAAACAAGGTCGGAGGGATGTAGCACAGTGAGTCCCTTAGTGTCCTGCAGGCTGTAAACAAGGTCGGAGGGATGTAGCACAGTGAGTCCCTTAGTGTCCTGCAGGCTGTAAACAAGGTCGGAGGGATGTAGCACAGTGAGTCCCTTAGTGTCCTGCAGGCTGTAAACAAGGTCGGAGGGATGTAGCACAGTGAGTCCCTTAGTGTCCTGCAGGCTGTAAACAAGGTCGGAGGGATGTAGCACAGTGAGTCCCTTAGTGTCCTGCAGGCTGTAAACAAGGTCGGAGGGATGTAGCACAGTGAGTCCCTTAGTGTCCTGCAGGCTGTAAACAAGTGAGTCCCTTAGTGTCCTGCAGGCTGTATGTAGCACCCTTAGTGTCCTGCAGGCTGTAAACAAGGTCCTGAGGCTAGTGTCCTGCAGGCTGTAAACAAGGTCGGAGGGATGTAGCACAGTGAGTCCCTTAGTGTCCTGCAGGCTGTAAACAAGGTCGGAGGGATGTAGCACAGTGAGTCCCTTAGTGTCCTGCAGGCTGTAAACAAGGTCGGAGGGATGTAGCACAGTGAGTCCCTTAGTGTCCTGCAGGCTGTAAACAAGGTCGGAGGGATGTAGCAGTGTCCTGCAGCAGTGTCCTGCAGGCTGTAAACAAGGTCGGAGGGATGTAGCTCTGGGTGTCCCTTAGTGTCCTGCAGGCTGTAAACAAGGTCGGAGGGATGTAGTGCAGTGAGTCCCTTAGTGTCCTGCAGGCTGTAAACAAGGTCGGAGGGATGTAGCACAGTGAGTCCCTTAGTGTCCTGCAGGCTGTAAACAAGGTCGGAGGGATGTAGCACAGTGAGTCCCTTAGTGTCCTGCAGGCTGTAAACAAGGTCGGAGGGATGTAGCACAGTGAGTCCCTTAGTGTCCTGCAGGCTGTAAACAAGGTCGGAGGGATGTAGCACAGTGAGTCCCTTAGTGTCCTGCAGGCTGTAAACAAGGTCGGAGGGATGTAGCACAGTGAGTCCCTTAGTGTCCTGCAGGCTGTAAACAAGGTCGGAGGGATGTAGCACAGTGAGTCCCTTAGTGTCCTGCAGGCTGTAAACAAGGTCGGAGGGATGTAGCACAGTGAGTCCCTTAGTGTCCTGCAGGCTGTAAACAAGGTCGGAGGGATGTAGCACAGTGAGTCCCTTAGTGTCCTGCAGGCTGTAAACAAGGTCGGAGGGATGTAGTGCAGTGAGTCCCTTAGTGTCCTGCAGGCTGTAAACAAGGTCGGAGGGATGTAGCACAGTGAGTCCCTTAGTGTCCTGCAGGCTGTAAACAAGGTCGGAGGGATGTAGCACAGTGAGTCCCTTAGTGTCCTGCAGGCTGTAAACAAGGTCGGAGGGATGTAGCACAGTGAGTCCCTTAGTGTCCTGCAGGCTGTAAACAAGGTCGGAGGGATGATGCACAGTGAGTCCCTTAGTGTCCTGCAGGATGTAAACAAGGTCGGAGGGATGTAGCACAGTGAGTCCCTTAGTGTCCTGCAGGCTGTAAACAAGGTCGGAGGGATGTAGCACAGTGAGTCCCTTAGTGTCAAGGTCTGCAGGAGTCCCTTAGTGTCCTGCAAACAAGGTCGGAGGGATGTAGCACAGTGAGTCCCTTAGTGTCCTGCAGGCTGTAAACAAGGTCGGAGGGATGTAGCGCAGTGAGTCCCTTAGTGTCCTGCAGGCTGTAAACAAGGTCGGAGGGATGTAGCGCAGTGAGTCCCTTAGTGTCCTGCAGGCTGTAAACAAGGTCGGAGGGATGTAGCACAGTGAGTCCCTTAGTGTCCTGCAGGCTGTAAACAAGGTCGGAGGGATGTAGCACAGTGAGTCCCTTAGTGTCCTGCAGGCTGTAAACAAGGTCGGAGGGATGTAGCACAGTGAGTCCCTTAGTGTCCTGCAGGCTGTAAACAAGGTCGGAGGGATGTAGCACAGTGAGTCCCTTAGTGTCCTGCAGGCTGTAAACAAGGTCGGAGGGATGTAGCACAGTGAGTCCCTTAGTGTCCTGCAGGCTGTAAACAAGGTCGGAGGGATGTAGCACAGTGAGTCCCTTAGTGTCCTGCAGGCTGTAAACAAGGTCGGAGGGATGTAGCACAGTGAGTCCCTTAGTGTCCTGCAGGCTGTAAACAAGGTCGGAGGGATGTAGCGCAGTGAGTCCCTTAGTGTCCTGCAGGCCAAGGTCGGAGGGATTAGTGTCCTGCAAGCTGTAAACAAGGTCGGAGGGATGTAGCACAGTGAGTCCCTTAGTGTCCTGCAGGCTGTAAACAAGGTCGGAGGTGAGTCCCTTAGTGTCCTGCAGGCTGTAAACAAGGTGGAGGGATGTAGCCAGTGAGTCCCTTAGTGTCCTGCAGGCTGTAAACAAGGTCGGAGGGATGTAGGTGAGTCCCTTAGTGTCCTGCAGGCTGTAAACAAGGTCGGAGGGATGTAGCACAGTGAGTCCCTTAGTGTCCTGCAGGCTGTAAACAAGGTCGGAGGGATGTAGTGCAGTGAGTCCCTTAGTGTCCTGCAGGCTGTAAACAAGGTCAGTGAGTCCCTTAGTGTCCTGCAGGCTGTAAACAAGGTCGGAGGGATGTAGCACAGTGAGTCCCTTAGTGTCCTGCAGGCTGTAAACAAGGTCGGAGGGATGTAGCACAGTGAGTCCCTTAGTGTCCTGCAGGCTGTAAACAAGGTCGGAGGGATGTAGCGCAGTGAGTCCCTTAGTGTCCTGCAGGCTGTAAACAAGGTCGGAGGGATGTAGCACAGTGAGTCCCTTAGTGTCCTGCAGGCTGTAAACAAGGTCGGAGGGATGTAGCGCAGTGAGTCCCTTAGTGTCCTGCAGGCTGTAAACAAGGTCGGAGGGATGTAGCACAGTGAGTCCCTTAGTGTCCTGCAGGCTGTAAACAAGGTCGGAGGGATGTAGCACAGTGAGTCCCTTAGTGTCCTGCAGGCTGTAAACAAGGTCGGAGGGATGTAGCACAGTGAGTCCCTTAGTGTCCTGCAGGCTGTAAACAAGGTCGGAGGGATGTAGCGCAGTGAGTCCCTTAGTGTCCTGCAGGCTGTAAACAAGGTCGGAGGGATGTAGCACAGTGAGTCCCTTAGTGTCCTGCAGGCTGTAAACAAGGTCGGAGGGATGTAGCACAGTGAGTCCCTTAGTGTCCTGCAGGCTGTAAACAAGGTCGGAGGGATGTAGCACAGTGAGTCCCTTAGTGTCCTGCAGGCTGTAAACAAGGTCGGAGGAATGTAGCACAGTGAGTCCCTTAGTGTGTCCTGCAGGCTGTAAACCTGTGTCTTGCAGGCTGTAAACAAGGTCGGAGGGATGTAGCACAGTGAGTCCCTTAGTGTCCTGCAGGCTGTAAACAAGGTCGGAGGGATGTAGCACAGTGAGTCCCTTAGTGTCCTGCAGGCTGTAAACAAGGTCGGAGGGATGTAGCACAGTGAGTCCCTTAGTGTCCTGCAGGCTGTAAACAAGGTCGGAGGGATGTAGCACAGTGAGTCCCTTAGTGTCCTGCAGGCTGTAAACAAGGTCGGAGGGATGTAGCACAGTGAGTCCCTTAGTGTCCTGCAGGCTGTAAACAAGGTCGGAGGGATGTAGCACAGTGAGTCCCTTAGTGTCCTGCAGGCTGTAAACAAGGTCGGAGGGATGTAGCACAGTGAGTCCCTTAGTGTCCTGCAGGCTGTAAACAAGGTCGGAGGGATGTAGCGCAGTGAGTCCCTTAGTGTCCTGCAGGCTGTAAACAAGGTCGGAGGGATGTAGCACAGTGAGTCCCTTAGTGTCCTGCAGGCTGTAAACAAGGTCGGAGGGATGTAGCACAGTGAGTCCCTTAGTGTCCTGCAGGCTGTAAACAAGGTCGGAGGGATGTAGCACAGTGAGTCCCTTAGTGTCCTGCAGGCTGTAAACAAGGTCGGAGGGATGTAGCACAGTGAGTCCCTTAGTGTCCTGCAGGCTGTAAACAAGGTCGGAGGGATGTAGCACAGTGAGTCCCTTAGTGTCCTGCAGGCTGTAAACAAGGTCGGAGGGATGTAGCACAGTGAGTCCCTTAGTGTCCTGCAGGCTGTAAACAAGGTCGGAGGGATGTAGCGCAGTGAGTCCCTTAGTGTCCTGCAGGCTGTAAACAAGGTCGGAGGGATGTAGCGCAGTGAGTCCCTTAGTGTCCTGCAGGCTGTAAACAAGGTCGGAGGGATGTAGCGGAGGGATGTAGCACAGTGAGTCCCTTAGTGTCCTGCAGGCTGTAAACAAGGTCGGAGGGATGTAGCAGCAGTGAGTCCCTTAGTGTCCTGCAGGCTGTAAACAAGGTCGGAGGGATGTAGCACAGCCCTTCCCTTAGTGTCCTGCAGGCTGTAAACAAGGTCGGAGGGATGTAGCACAGTGAGTCCCTTAGTGTCCTGCAGGCTGTAAACAAGGTCGGAGGGATGTAGCACAGTGAGTCCCTTAGTGTCCTGCAGGCTGTAAACAAGGTCGGAGGGATGTAGCACAGTGAGTCCCTTAGTGTCCTGCAGGCTGTAAACAAGGTCGGAGGGATGTAGCACAGTGAGTCCCTTAGTGTCCTGCAGGCTGTAAACAAGGTCGGAGGGATGTAGCACAGTGAGTCCCTTAGTGTCCTGCAGGCTGTAAACAAGGTCGGAGGGATGTAGCACAGTGAGTCCCTTAGTGTCCTGCAGGCTGTAAACAAGGTCGGAGGGATGTAGCACAGTGAGTCCCTTAGTGTCCTGCAGGCTGTAAACAAGGTCGGAGGGATGTAGCGCAGTGAGTCCCTTAGTGTCCTGCAGGCTGTAAACAAGGTCGGAGGGATGTAGCACAGTGAGTCCCTTAGTGTCCTGCAGGCTGTAAACAAGGTCGGAGGGATGTAGCACAGTGAGTCCCTTAGTGTCCTGCAGGCTGTAAACAAGGTCGGAGGGATGTAGCACAGTGAGTCCCTTAGTGTCCTGCAGGCTGTAAACAAGGTCGGAGGGATGTAGGTCGGAGGGATGTAGCTCAGTGAGTCCCTTAGTGTCCTGCAGGCTGTAAACAAGGTCGGAGGGATGTAGCACAGTGAGTCCCTTAGTGTCCTGCAGGCTGTAAACAAGGTCGGAGGGATGTAGCGGAGGGATGTAGTGCAGTGAGTCCCTTAGTGTCCTGCAGGCTGTAAACAAGGTCGGAGGGATGTAGCACAGTGAGTCCCTTAGTGTCCTGCAGGCTGTAAACAAGGTCGGAGAGATGTAGTCTAGTGAGTCCCTTAGTGTCCTGCAGGCTGTAAACAAGGTCGGAGGGATGTAGCGCAGTGAGTCCCTTAGTGTCCTGCAGGCTGTAAACAAGGTCGGAGGGATGTAGCACAGTGAGTCCCTTAGTGTCCTGCAGGCTGTAAACAAGGTCGGAGGGATGTAGCAGTGAGTCAGTGAGTCCGGAGGGATGTAGCACAGTTAGTGTCCTGCAGGCTGTAAACAAGGTCGGAGGGATGTAGCACAGTGAGTCCCTTAGTGTCCTGCAGGCTGTAAACAAGGTCGGAGGGATGTAGCACAGTGAGTCCCTTAGTGTCCTGCAGGCTGTAAACAAGGTCGGAGGGATGTAGCAAGGTCGGAGGGATGTAGCACAGTGAGTCCCTTAGTGTCCTGCAGGCAGTGAGTCCCTTAGTGTCCTGCAGGCAGTAAACAAGGTCGGAGGGATGTAGCGCAGTGAGTCCCTTAGTGTCCTGCAGGCAGTAAACAAGGTCGGTGGGATGTAGCACAGTGAGTCCCTTAGTGTCCTGCTGGCTGTAAACAAGGTCGGAGGGATGTAGCACAGTGAGTCCCTTAGTGTCCTGCAGGCTGTAAACAAGGTCGGAGGGATGTAGCACAGTGAGTCCCTTAGTGTCCTGCAGGCTGTAAACAAGGTCGGAGGGATGTAGCACAGTGAGTCCCTTAGTGTCCTGCAGGCTGTAAACAAGGTCGGAGGGATGTAGCGCAGTGAGTCCCTTAGTGTCCTGCAGGCTGTAAACAAGGTCGGAGGGATGTAGCACAGTGAGTCCCTTAGTGTCCTGCAGGCTGTAAACAAGGTCGGAGGGATGTAGCACAGTGAGTCCCTTAGTGTCCTGCAGGCTGTAAACAAGGTCGGAGGGATGTAGCACAGTGAGTCCCTTAGTGTCCTGCAGGCTGTAAACAAGGTCGGAGGGATGTAGCACAGTGAGTCCCTTAGTGTCCTGCAGGCTGTAAACAAGGTCGGAGGGATGTAGCGCAGTGAGTCCCTTAGTGTCCTGCAGGCTGTAAACAAGGTCGGAGGGATGTAGCACAGTGAGTCCCTTAGTGTCCTGCAGGCTGTAAACAAGGTCGGAGGGATGTAGCACAGTGAGTCCCTTAGTGTCCTGCAGGCTGTAAACAAGGTCGGAGGGATGTAGCACAGTGAGTCCCTTAGTGTCCTGCAGGCTGTAAACAAGGTCGGAGGGATGTAGCACAGTGAGTCCCTTAGTGTCCTGCAGGCTGTAAACAAGGTCGGAGGGATGTAGCACAGTGAGTCCCTTAGTGTCCTGCAGGCTGTAAACAAGGTCGGAGGGATGTAGCGCAGTGAGTCCCTTAGTGTCCTGCAGGCTGTAAACAAGGTCGGAGGGATGTAGCACAGTGAGTCCCTTAGTGTCCTGCAGGCTGTAAACAAGGTCGGAGGGATGTAGCACAGTGAGTCCCTTAGTGTCCTGCAGGCTGTAAACAAGGTCGGAGGGATGTAGCACAGTGAGTCCCTTAGTGTCCTGCAGGCTGTAAACAAGGTCGGAGGGATGTAGCACAGTGAGTCCCTTAGTGTCCTGCAGGCTGTAAACAAGGTCGGAGGGATGTAGCAAACAAGGTCGAGGGATGTAGGGCAGTGAGTCCCTTAGTGTCAGGCTGTAAACAAGTCGGAGGGATGTAGCACAGTGAGTCCCTTAGTGTCCTGCAGGCTGTAAACAAGGTGTAGCACAGTGAGTCCCTTAGTGTCCTGCATGTAGGTCGGAGGGATGTAGCACAGTGAGTCCCTTAGTGTCCTGCAGGCTGTAAACAAGGTCGGAGGGATGTAGCACAGTGAGTCCCTTAGTGTCCTGCAGGCTGTAAACAAGGTCGGAGGGATGTAGCGCAGTGAGTCCCTTAGTGTCCTGCAGGCTGTAAACAAGGTCGGAGGGATGTAGCTTGAGTCCCTTAGTGTCCTGCAGGCTGTAAACAAGGTCGGAGGGATGTAGCACAGTGAGTCCCTTAGTGTCCTGCAGGCTGTAAACAAGGTCGGAGGGATGTAGCACAGTGAGTCCCTTAGTGTCCTGCAGGCTGTAAACAAGGTCGGAGGGATGTAGCGCAGTGAGTCCCTTAGTGTCCTGCAGGCTGTAAACAAGGTCGGAGGGATGTAGCGCAGTGAGTCCCTTAGTGTCCTGCAGGCTGTAAACAAGGTCGGAGGGATGTAGCACAGTGAGTCCCTTAGTGTCCTGCAGGCTGTAAACAAGGTCGGAGGGATGTAGCACAGTGAGTCCCTTAGTGTCCTGCAGGCTGTAAACAAGGTCGGAGGGATGTAGCACAGTGAGTCCCTTAGTGTCCTGCAGGCTGTAAACAAGGTCGGAGGGATGTAGCACAGTGAGTCCCTTAGTGTCCTGCAGGCTGTAAACAAGGTCGGAGGGATGTAGCACAGTGAGTCCCTTAGTGTCCTGCAGGCTGTAAACAAGGTCGGAGGGATGTAGCGCAGTGAGTCCCTTAGTGTCCTGCAGGCTGTAAACAAGGTCGGAGGGATGTAGCACAGTGAGTCCCTTAGTGTCCTGCAGGCTGTAAACAAGGTCGGAGGGATGTAGCACAGTGAGTCCCTTAGTGTCCTGCAGGCTGTAAACAAGGTCGGAGGGATGTAGCACAGTGAGTCCCTTAGTGTCCTGCAGGCTGTAAACAAGGTCGGAGGGATGTAGCGCAGTGAGTCCCTTAGTGTCCTGCAGGCTGTAAACAAGGTCGGAGGGATGTAGCACAGTGAGTCCCTTAGTGTCCTGCAGGCTGTAAACAAGGTCGGAGGGATGTAGCACAGTGAGTCCCTTAGTGTCCTGCAGGCTGTAAACAAGGTCGGAGGGATGTAGCACAGTGAGTCCCTTAGTGTCCTGCAGGCTGTAAACAAGGTCGGAGGGATGTAGCACAGTGTCCTGCAGTGTAAACAAGGTCGGAGGGATGTAGCCAGTTAGTGTCCTGCAGGCTGTAAACAAGGTCGGAGGGATGTAGCACAGTGAGTCCCTTAGTGTCCTGCAGGCTGTAAACAAGGTCGGAGGGATGTAGCGCAGTGAGTCCCTTAGTGTCCTGCAGGCTGTAAACAAGGTCGGAGGGATGTAGCGCAGTGAGTCCCTTAGTGTCCTGCAGGCTGTAAACAAGGTCGGAGGGATGTAGCACAGTGAGTCCCTTAGTGTCCTGCAGGCTGTAAACAAGGTCGGAGGGATGTAGCACAGTGAGTCCCTTAGTGTCCTGCAGGCTGTAAACAAGGTCGGAGGGATGTAGCACAGTGAGTCCCTTAGTGTCCTGCAGGCTGTAAACAAGGTCGGAGGGATGTAGCGGAGGGATGTAGCACAGTGAGTCCCTTAGTGTCCTGCAGGCTGTAAACAAGGTCGGAGGGATGTAGCACAGTGAGTCCCTTAGTGTCCTGCAGGCTGTAAACAAGGTCGGAGGGATGTAGCACAGTGAGTCCCTTAGTGTCCTGCAGGCTGTAAACAAGGTCGGAGGGATGTAGCACAGTGAGTCCCTTAGTGTCCTGCAGGCTGTAAACAAGGTCGGAGGGATGTAGCACAGTGAGTCCCTTAGTGTCCTGCAGGCTGTAAACAAGGTCGGAGGGATGTAGCACAGTGAGTCCCTTAGTGTCCTGCAGGCTGTAAACAAGGTCGGAGGGATGTAGCGCAGTGAGTCCCTTAGTGTCCTGCAGGCTGTAAACAAGGTCGGAGGGATGTAGCACAGTGAGTCCCTTAGTGTCCTGCAGGCTGTAAACAAGGTCGGAGGGATGTAGCGCAGTGAGTCCCTTAGTGTCCTGCAGGCTGTAAACAAGGTCGGAGGGATGTAGCACAGTGAGTCCCTTAGTGTCCTGCAGGCTGTAAACAAGGTCGGAGGGATGTAGCACAGTGAGTCCCTTAGTGTCCTGCAGGCTGTAAACAAGGTCGGAGGGATGTAGCACAGTGAGTCCCTTAGTGTCCTGCAGGCTGTAAACAAGGTCGGAGGGATGTAGCGCAGTGAGTCCCTTAGTGTCCTGCAGGCTGTAAACAAGGTCGGAGGGATGTAGCACAGTGAGTCCCTTAGTGTCCTGCAGGCTGTAAACAAGGTCGGAGGGATGTAGCACAGTGAGTCCCTTAGTGTCCTGCAGGCTGTAAACAAGGTCGGAGGGATGTAGCGCAGTGAGTCCCTTAGTGTCCTGCAGGCTGTAAACAAGGTCGGAGGGATGTAGCACAGTGAGTCCCTTAGTGTCCTGCAGGCTGTAAACAAGGTCGGAGGGATGTAGGGCAGTGAGTCCCTTAGTGTCCTGCAGGCTGTAAACAAGGTCGGAGGGATGTAGGGCAGTGAGTCCCTTAGTGTCCTGCAGGCTGTAAACAAGGTCGGAGGGATGTAGGGCAGTGAGTCCCTTAGTTTCCTGCAGGCTGTAAACAAGGTCGGAGGGATGTAGCACAGTGAGTCCCTTAGTGTCCTGCAGGCTGTAAACAAGGTCGGAGGGATGTAGCACAGTGAGTCCCTTAGTGTCCTGCAGGCTGTAAACAAGGTCGGAGGGATGTAGCACAGTGAGTCCCTTAGTGTCCTGCAGGCTGTAAACAAGGTCGGAGGGATGCATCACACTGAGAGTTGGTGTGCCACTGCCGTAGAGTTTCACACCAAACAAAAATAAAAAAAAAACTCGGTAATAAGTTATTGACATTGTGATCCCTATTCTGCTGTAAGTATTTATTGGATTGTTATGATTTTTGCACATGTTATTGAGGAATAATGGTTCTACAAACACTCGTTGAGGATTTGCGATATTGTTTATAGCTTTTTGTTAATGATTTTTTTCTTCAAAGAAAAAATCTGACCTCAATATTTTTTATATGGAATCTGTGCAAGACAGGTATACAATACCGACAAGATGAAAGTTAAGACACTTGTGCAACATCTGGTTATCTTTATTGTAGACGTTTCGCCATCCAGTGGCTTTATCAATACAGATTCTTGGACATAATTAGAAAACAGAAGAACTATATACAAAAGATGAGGTAATCAGTCCCTCAGCCTTGGAGGGGGTGTTTACAGCACCATGGTTGTAGAGATTCTGAAGCACAGGTACGAACGAACGAAAGTTCAGGTAAGATCCCAAATGGGATGAGCGGGGAAGACGAGACAGACGAAGAATAGTGCTGGAGAGGAGTGTTCTTAGTTGTAGAAATAAAGCCAGGGCTTAACCCAGCAGCTAAGTCGATCGTGGGACAGACATTGAGAACACACATAGCAGGCTCTTCTGTCGGGACTCCGGTGGGTGAGTGTGGACAGACGAAAAATAGTCGGTGAGAGGAAGGTCTTGAGTTGTAGATGAAAGAGCCAGGGCTAAACCCAGCTGCGTGGCACTGCGAGAGGGCGTGTTGAAGGCATAGAGGAGAGAGCAGACTGCAGACAGTGCTCGCTGGCTGATATGCTTCATGCTGAGGTGAAGAGCTGGTTTGGACGTCAGGTGTCGGGAGGCTCACGTTGTGTTGCGGAAGTGTGTTGTGTGTTTAGCTACACTTCGCTGGTGATGGAGACACTCTTGAGTCTTTCGAAGTCTCTTTTGGACATGTGGAAAAGTTGCATTCTGAGGCTGGAGTAGTTCAGATTCGTTACGAGGTATGAGAGTGCATTTTCAAAAGGAATTTGGTGAGGTTTGGTGCAGGTGTACTTAACAGCTCCCTCTTTCATTAAGTGGAGCATATCAGCTGCGCTCATTTCGGTTGGGAGGTTGGGAGTGGTGTAGAAGGTTAGAGACCCATTAAAGGCTTGGCTTAGGTAACGGTTGCCTGTGGTTTCTTCTTTGGTTACTTCTTCGACTACTACTTCGTCGTCGTCGTCAGAGGGTTGTTCATAATGTTCTGGTTCTATTTCGTCTTCTGTGACTATGTTGAGAGGAGGCAGGGTGGTGTTGGTCGGTTGTGGTTTGTTGGGCTGGTGGTGGGTGGTGAAAGGTGTCAGTAGACGGTGGTGTTGGTTCTGGAGTAGAGTCTTGGTCAGAGATACAAGTAGGACCAGGGGTTGAGGTGAAGTTAACAATGTCTGGAATTAGCTTGAGGATGTCTTGTGATGGTTGTGAGTCTGGAAAGTTGAAGTTTGGCATGTTGTTCAGGCGAAACAGTTCATTGATTGTTGTGTTGAATGAGCCAGGGTTTGCAGCATTAGTGAGGTGTGCATACATCATACAGTATAGCACCTTGGATGGAGCAGCGTCAGGAAGAGCAGAGAGGGACTAGTTGGGTGGAGATGATTGTTGTGTAGTTTGAAGGAATTCGGTGGTATCTGATTGAATTTTTGCAATGGCGGAGTATGTTGGCGATTTAGGGTTGTTCTTGGTTTCTTCAATGATTTTCTTAGACAGGACTTCTTTACGTAGAGGGCATTTTGCTGCAAGGGTGTGGTGAGTACCCTTGCAGTTGAGGCAGGTAGGAGAGGTAGTGGTAGTAGAACATTCCTTGAAGTCATGGTCGTCTTTACTGCAGTTTGTGCAGTACTTCTTTCCTTTCATAGGACAGTCAGGTGTTCAGTGGTGATAGAAGCAGCAGGTCCAGCATGGCGAGATGTGGGCGAAACGTTCGGGTTCTGTGTGACTTGGATGGATATGATAGTAGGAGATAGCTAGGCCGTCAGACAGTGATCTGGTAGCCATGTCGATGTTGGAGAAGGTTAGCTTGATCATTGTAGAGGCGTTGGGGATTTTGGAGATATGTTCAATCGACGCCCAGGTATTTTGTTTCTCGTTAGAGGTCTTGAGATCCTCAGTCGCTAAAGAAGTAACGAGTTTGTCCAGCCGTTTGACGAAAACGGAACGTTTCGTCAGCAAAAAAGGAGAAGGGAAGACGGTGAACTGTCGGTCTCTGAGGGTGTTCATAGAGGTGTCGGCCATCAGCTTTGAGGCTTCATAATCGTCAGTACAGACGAAGATGAATGAGTCTTTCGTCGAGTGGATGGCTATAAATTTAACCTGCAGGAAAGTCTTTACAGTGGCAGCAAGGGCAAGTTTAGTAGAGTCATTTAATACTCCATTGTAGGGTTTGATCCTTACACGATTTGCAAGCATCATGAAGGAGTAAGGCAAGCGTTGGTACGATGATTATAGATTCCTCTCCCCGACGGGGATTGAAGGAACACTTCTTGAGGTGAGGAGCCCAAGCACAGGTAAGGAGACTGGTGCTTATGTAGGCGTCAGTGAATAGGGACGTGTAGCAGACGAGGGCATAGTCACTGGTAGGCGGGATTCCACAGTGGAAGTAGGTCCTTCCCAAATTGATGAGCTAGTTGTAGAAGTCGTGAAGAAGGTTTTATAGATGTCCTCTGAATCAAGATACCATGATGTTGCAGTGCCTGACAAGTTGTGTAAGATAGGTATACAATACCGACAAGATGAAAGTTAAGACACTTGTGCAACATCTGGTTATCTTTATTTTAGACGTTTCGCCATCCAGTGGCTTTATCAATACAGATTCTTGGACATAATTAGAAAACAGAAGAACTATATACAAAAGATGAGGTAATCAGTCCCTCAGCCTTGGAGGTGGTGTTTACAGCACCATGGTTGTAGAGATTCTGAAGCATAGGTACGAACGAACGAACGAAAGTTCAGGTAAGATCCCAAATGGGATGAGCGGGGAGGACGGGACAGACGAAGAATAGTGCTGGAGAGGAGTGTTCTTAGTCGTAGAAATAGAGCCAGGGCTTAACCCAGCAGCGAAGGCGATCGTGGGACAGATATTGAAAAGAGAAATTCAGGCTCTTCTATTGGGACTCCGGTGGGGTGAGCGGGAAGGACAGGACAGGCAAAGATTAGCACTAGAGTGGAGTGTAGAATTGAGCCCTGTCTTAACCCTAAAGCGAAGGCGAAAGCCGGTCAGAGAATGGTACCTGTCAGAGAATCCAAGGTTATTTGTAAATAGGGTTAGGAGCAGGATCATGCAAGGAGTAGAAAAGGTTGTGTTGGTTTGTGGGTCTGCGAATGTCTTCGTCAAGGAGAGAGGTCCAGTTGTCATGTCGTGTCTCAAGTTTGTCTATCTGTCTGTCACTGAGCGTCTTCCAGTACAGATTCAGCGCAGGGATGTCTAATTGGGCATGGAGAGACTCGCTTGTGGCGAAGTCCTCCCATCTGACATCAAGCACCCAGCGCAGCGCCTTGTTCAGAACACACTGCAGTTTAAGTTAGTTCGTTTTAGCTGCAAGAGACAGGGCTAGAGGAGAGTAGGTTATCAAAGGACGTGTTAGGGATTTGTAGAGGTGTAGTTTGGTGAGTTGGGAGGCATGTTTCAGCTTGAAGAGGCCCGCAAAGGCCTTACTAGCTATTGCATGTCTTGAGTGAATGTGTCCATGTAAGCAAAGAAGGTAGACAAGATTAACGCCAAGGACAGTGACAGATTGAGTGATGGGGATGTAAGTGTGGGTGTCAGCTGTTCTGAGCTCGACAGGTAATGGAGGATCACGTTTCCTGTAGTTAAAATATGTGATGCACAGGTAAGGAGACTGGCGCTTATATAGGCGTCAGTGAATAGGGAGGTGTAGCAGACGAGGGCATAGTCACTAGTAGGCGGGATTCCCCAGTGGGAGTTGGTCCTTCCCTATAGGCCCTGCCAAGGCTCCTGCACCCCCAAACCCACCAATCTCCCTGGACCAGAAGTTTAAGGGAGGGGTTAGTGAAATCGCCATTTTTTTGTGGGGCCCAATTTCAATGAGATTTTGACAGGTGATCAAGCAGCATAAAAAATATAGACTGTGTTTGTTTTGATTGTTAGCCTTCAAGTTAGGTACAAAAATAAATTATGCACAATATCATGGGTTCTAAAACTTTCCCTTTTCTAATAAATTGGTAAGATGTACAGTTCTCTAGTTAACATCAGATGAACGATAAAGACTAGATTATTGTTGACCCAGAGCGTTTCAGCGATAATGTCAGTAGATTCCATATAAAGTTAAGACACTTGTGCAGCATCTGGATATCTTTATTGTAGACGTTTCGCCATCCAATGGCTTTATCAATACAGATTCTTGGACATAATTAGAAAACAGAAGAACTATATACAAAAGATGAGATAATCAGTCCCTCAGCTTTGAAGGTGGTGTTTACAGCACCATGGTTGTAGAGATTCTGAAGCACAAGTAAGGAGACTGGCGCTTATATAGGCGTCAGTGAATAGGGACGTGTAGCAGACGAGGGCATAGTCACTGGTAGGCGGGATTCCCCAGTGGGAGTAGGTCCTTCCCAAATTGATGAGCTAGTTGTAGAAGTCGTGAAGAAGGTCATGTAGATGTCCTCTGAATCAAGATACCATGATGTTGCAGTGCCTGACAAGTTGTGTAAGACAGGTATACAATACCGACAAGATGAAAGTTAAGACACTTGTGCAACATCTGGTTATCTTTATTGTAGACGTTTCGTCATCCAGTGGCTTTATCAATACAGATTCTTGGACATAATTAGAAATCAGAAGAACTATATACCGAAGATGAGGTAATCAGTCTCTCAGCCTTAGAGGTGGTGCTTACAGCTCCATGGTTGTAGAGATTCTGAAGCACATGTAAGGAGACTGGCGCTTACATAGATGTCAGTGAATAGGGACGTGTAGCAGAGGAGGGCATAGTCACTGGTGCTGTAAACACCACCTCCAAGTCTGAGGGACTGATTACCTCATCTTTTGAATATAGTTCTTCTGTTTTCTAATTATGTCCATAATCTGTTTTGATAAAGCCACTGGATAGCGAAACGTCTACAATAAAGATAAACAGATGTTGCACAAGTGACTTAACTTTCATCTTGTCGGTATTATATACCTGTCTTGCACAACTTGTCAGGCACTGCAACATCATGGTAACTTGATTCAGAGGACATCTACATGACCTTCTTCACGACTTCTACAACTAGCTCATCAATTTGGGAAGGACCTACTCCCACTGGGGAATCCTGCCTACCAGTGACTATGCCCTCGTCTGCTACACGTCCCTATTCACTGACGCCTATATAAGCGCCAGTCTCCTTACTTGTGCTTCAGAATCTCTACAACCATGGTGCTGTAAACACCACCTTCAAAGCTGAGGGACTGATTATCTCATCTTTTGTATATAGTTCTTCTGTTTTCTAATTATGTCCAAGAATCTGTATTGATAAAGCCATTGGATGGCGAAACGTCTACAATAAAGATATCCAGATGCTGCACAAGTGTCTTAACTTTATATGGAATCTACTGACATTATCGCTGAAACGCTCTGGGTCAACAATAATCTAGTCTTTATCGTTCATCTGATGTTAACTAGAGAACTGTACATCTTACCAATTTATTAGAAAAGGGAAAGTTTTAGAACCCATGATATTGTGCATAATTTATTTTTGTACCTAACTTGAAGGCTAACAATCAAAACAAACACAGTCTATATTTTTTATGCTGCTTGATCACCTGTCAAAATCTCATTGAAATTGGGCCCCACAAAAAAATGGCGATTTCACTAACCCCTCCCTTAAACTTCTGGTCCAGGGAGATTGGTGGGTTTGGGGGTGCAGGAGCCTTGGCAGGGCCTATAGGGGGTTGCTATGGGGGTGAGGTTTGTGGTGTGGGGGTGGGGCCTCTGGGGAGTTACTGTGGAGGTTGGGTTTGAGATGAGGGGGATGGAGCCAGATGGTACAGTGAGTGGGTTTTGATTTAGATTGTTTGGTTGCATTGGGGTTTCTGTAGTTGAATTCCTTCTGTGGGTGATTCTGGAGAAGGTTGAGTTTGCTCTTCCACTTGGGTCTGGGTTCTCCTGCTCCCCTCCGTCCTTGCCTCCCATTCCTCCTTGCATCATTGCACCATCTCTTTCAGTGTATTCCTTTCTTTTTGTGTTCTGTCTTGGTCAAGGTACACTCTCCAGTACTCCAGTTTGTCCCTAAGTAATGCTTTCTCTTGCAGGATCCAGTTTTGAGCTGACTGTGTCTCAAAAATCACTGTGAATGGTCATTTTTTACCTCTCACAAACCACCCAATTCCCCGAAAATTTGTCAACTGGGTCATGTCATCTTCTCCCATTGCTTTCATGACACTTTCAATCATTTTTGTCTCCTGTTTTCTTGTTCTGCAAGTTTCCCCTTCAACTTCCTGGAGCCCATAGACAAAAACTAATCTCTCTCTTTCGTCCTCCTACTGTACTTCCCTGAGCATCCTCTGATACGAATTGGTTCCTGCCATTGACACGTTTCTTCCTACTGTCTCTTCCCTATCCTTTGTCACTGTGCTTATCTGTTCCTGGACACAGCATTAGTCTGTTAGAGCCTCTGTGTATAGCTTAGCTCCTTCAATGTCTTCTGTCCCCTCAGTTGTTCTTGCTGTGTTCCCCGTCTTTTCCAGGGCCTCACGTGGGCCTGATAGGGCCTTCGCACACAGTATAACTCCTTTGCTTCCTACAGTTCCCTTGTCTGTGACTGATGTAACAGTTCCTGATGTCGTGGCTGTACTGTCCGTTGGTTCTTTAGGCTGTTTCAGATATTTTAATTCCTATCCTAAGCTCTGTATCTTAACTTCTGCTGCTGTGGCTTGTAACTCTCATTTCCTGCTTTCTACAGCTATCCTCTCCTCCATTTTCTTGCCAATCTCTTCCAGTTTCCTCCCTCACTCTTCCTCCTTTCTTCTGAGCTCTGCGTCCCGAATCTTCTCTCCCAGGTTCTCCCATTGCAGATTCATCCACCAGTCCCAAGGTTCTCCATCCTTCTTTTTGGGAGCACATTTTTCTTTCACAAAAAGAAGAGTGTATGTGCTTTCAAGAGGGTGTGTGTGTGTGTGTGTGTGTGTGTATGGAAAGGGGAGTTTATCGTAGACAGGGAGAAGGGGTTGGAGGCAGGGAGAGGGAGAGGGATAGAGAGTGGGAGGGGGAGAGGGATAGATAATGGGAGGGGGGAGGGGAATAGAGAGTTGAAGGGGGCAGAGGAGGAGAGATATGGAGGAAGGTAACGGGGTACAAAGGGAGAGAGGGGAAGGGAAGTGCGGGGAAAGCAAGGGGTGGAGAGGAGTAGGAGAAAGAGGAGGTGGATGAGGAGAAAGAAGATGAAGAGGAAGAGGGAGTGGAATAGGTGAGAGGGAGAGAGAGAGAGAGAGAGAGAGAGGGGGGAGAGGGGGGAGAATATTTGCAGCAGAGGATGGTTAGGATGAGTGTCCTGTGTATTTGTTTAAATCATGCTAGGGTAGGGAACCTACAAGCTTGTGTGTGTATTTATGGTCCCTTTACATGTACACACAAGTATGCATGTAATGGTTGTGTCCATTAAGTTACTGTCATCCAGTGCTTTCTTGCTTGCTCCTACCTTAATTTACTAATAATATAAGTCACTCTGTCTGGCTTTTTGGGTTGTCCTAGGTTCTCTACACTAGGTTCTCTACACTAGGTTCTCTACACTAGGTTCTCTACACTAGGTTATCTACACTAGGTTCTCTACACTAGGTTCTCTACACTAGGTTCTCTACACTAGGTTCTCTACACTAGGTTCTCTACACTAGGTTCTCTACACTAGGTTCTCTACAATAGGTTCTCTACACTAGGTTCTCTACACTAGGTTCTCTACACTAGGTTCTCTACACTAGGTTCTCTACACTAGGTTCTCTACACTAGGTTCTCTACACTAGGTTCTCTACACTAGGTTCTCTACACTAGGTTCTCTACACTAGGTTCTCTACACTAGGTTCTCTACACTAGGTTCTCTACACTAGGTTCTCTACACTAGGTTCTCTACACTAGGTTCTCTACACTAGGTTCTCTACACTATGTTCTCTACACTAGGTTCTCTACACTAGGTTCTCTACACTAGGTTCTCTACACTAGGTTCTCTACACTAGGTTCTCTACACTAGGTTCTCTACACTAGGTTCTCTACAATAGGTTCTCTACACTAGGTTCTCTACACTAGGTTCTCTACACTAGGTTCTCTACACTAGGTTCTCTACACTAGGTTCTCTACACTAGGTTCTCTACACTAGGTTCTCTACACTAGGTTCTCTACACTAGGTACTCTACAATAGGTTCTCTACACTAGGTTCTCTACACTAGGTTCTCTACACTAGGTTCTCTACACTAGGTTCTCTACACTAGGTTCTCTACACTAGGTTCTCTACACTAGGTTCTCTACACTAGGTTCTCTACACTAGGTTCTCTACACTAGGTTCTCTACACTAGGTTCTCTACACTAGGTTCTCTACAATAGGTTCTCTACACTAGGTTCTCTACACTAGGTTCTCTACACTAGGTTCTCTACACTAGGTTCTCTACACTAGGTTCTCTACACTAGGTTCTCTACACTAGGTTCTCTACACTAGGTTCTCTACACTAGGTACTCTACAATAGGTTCTCTACACTAGGTTCTCTACACTAGGTTCTCTACACTAGGTTCTCTACACTAGGTTCTCTACACTAGGTTCTCTACACTAGGTTCTCTACACTAGGTTCTCTACACTAGGTTCTCTACACTAGGTTCTCTACACTAGGTTCTCTACACTAGGTTCTCTACACTAGGTTTTCTACACTAGGTTCTCTACACTAGGTTCTCTACACTAGGTTCTCTACACTAGGTTCTCTACACTAGGTTCTCTACACTAGGTTCTCTACACTAGGTTTTCTACACTAGGTTCTCTACACTAGGTTCTCTACACTAGGTTCTCTACACTAGGTTCTCTACACTAGGTTCTCTACACTAGGTTCTCTACACTAGGTTCTCTACACTAGGTTCTCTACACTAGGTTCTCTACACTAGGTTCTCTACACTAGGTTCTCTACACTAGGTTCTCTACACTAGGTTCTCTACACTAGGTTCTCTACACTAGGTTCTCTACACTAGGTTCTCTACACTAGGTTCTCTACACTAGGTTCTCTACACTAGGTTCTCTACACTAGGTTCTCTACACTAGGTTCTCTACACTAGGTTCTCTACACTAGGTTCTCTACACTAGGTTCTCTACACTAGGTTCTCTACACTAGGTTTTCTACACTAGGTTCTCTACACATATGCTGCTATGCATGCTAATCTATGTACTGTATTTGTGTATACTTGAATAAACTTGCTTACCATGTTAGTGTGTTTGTCTGACCTTAGTGCCTGCACACCTTGCTGTGTGTGACACTCAGCATGTAGTGACCTTAGTGCCTGCACACCTTGCTGTGTGTGACACTCAGCATGTAGTGACCTTAGTGCCTGCACACCTTGCTGTGTGTGACACTCAGCATGTAGTGACCTTAGTGCCTGCACACCTTGCTGTGTGTGACACTCAGCATGTAGTGACCTTAGTGCCTGCACACCTTGCTGTGTGTGACACTCAGCATGTAGTGACCTTAGTGCCTGCACACCATGCTGTGTGTGACACTCAGCATGTAGTGCCACTACTTCCAGTTTCTCTCCCTTACTAAGTGTTGAGTGCATGATATTCAGCTCTCCAGAGCAGGGTTTAAGACCCTCAACTATCAGTATTGCAGGGTCAGATCCCTCGTGCAACCACAAAATGGCGTTTGTATATTACGTCCGGCAGAGCTGTCGTCTGGATTCCACGCAGCTGCGGCTGCACGATGCTTCTTCTCAATATGGCTGTACTTCTGGTTCCTTGCTTCCCCTTCCTTCATTTTCACTGTACTCACTGCATTCACTAACTCATCTATCCTTATCTCTTAACTCTCTGGCTAGAGTCACACTTATTTTGGTTGAATTTGCTGGAACTGGGTTGTGGTGATACCACTTCCACCCACATTAGGCCTCTCTCTGTCTCTCTCTCTCTCTCTGTCTGTCTGTCTGTCTCTCTCTCTCTCTCTCTCTCTCTCTCTCTCTAGATAAGATAAGATAAGATTTCGTTCGGATTTTTAACCCCGGAGGGTTTGCCACCCAGGATAACCCAGGAAAGTCAGTGCATCATTGAGGACTGTCTAACTTATTTCCATTGGGGCCCTTAATCTTTTCCCCCAGGATGCGACCCACACGGCGCGCATAACGGAGATAAAACACCTCAATTACTGGGAGCGCTTGAGGTTCCTAAAACTGTATTCCCTGGAACGCAGGCGGGAGAGATACATGATTATATACACCTGGAAAATCCTAGAGGGACTAGTACCGAACTTGCACACGAAAATCACTCACTACGAAAGCAAAAGACTTGGCAGACGATGCAACATCCCCCCAATGAAAAGCAGGGGTGTCACTAGCACGTTAAGAGACCATACCATAAGTGTCAGGGGCCCGAGACTGTTCAACTGCCTCCCAGCATACATAAGGGGGATTACCAACAGACCCCTGGCAGTCTTCAAGCTGGCACTGGACAAGCACCTAAAGTCGGTTCCTGACCAGCCGGGCTGTGGCTCGTACGTTGGTTTGCGTGCAGCCAGCAGCAACAGCCTGGTTGATCAGGCTCTGATTCACCAGGAGGCCTGGTCACAGACCGGGCCGCGGGGGCGTTGACCCCCGGAACTCTCTCCAAGTAAACTCCAGGTAAACACTAGTCGACTAACACCCAGGTACCTATTTGCTGCTAGGTGAACAGGACAACAGGTTTAAGGAAACGTATCGAATGTTTCCACCCGCCGGGAATCGAACCCGGTCCCTCCGTGTGTGAAGCGGGTGCTTTAGCCACCAGGCCACCCGCCGGTGCCCACCAGCTGCAGCCGCAGCAAGCAGCAACAAGGCTGCTCCTTTATCTTGCTGTCCCCTGGGACTATCCGAACTCCAGTGATGGACAAATTCCAATTACTGCTGCAACAACATGCAAGGAACCTATAGTGACATGAAAACTGACTGTGACGACAACGAAATGGACTAAATATGACAAAAGAGGGACCGGCATTCAAGTATCAGACCTGCTACCAGACGTGAACCAGACGTGAGACTTTTTCCACTACAATGAAATAACTGTCCTCCATATCAACGGCAACAGTGTTCATCGGGAAGACAACATGGCAGAAAACCTGATCAACAAAACTCCAAGGAAATGACAGGCCTGTAGGACTTTTTTCCCCTCAGTACCAAACGAGGGAAAGAATTGAGCATTTAAACATGGCTGACCGGCATCCAAACACCAGCTACTGCCAGACGTACATCTAGCGAAGTGAAATTCTCATCTTTACTGACATTCATCTGTACTGGCAGTAGCATCATATCTGTACCACCATCATATCACCTGTACCAATGCTAACAAGAGGGAAACACAGGAGACATCGTCAAATCAACAGTACAAAACTCAAAGGTTATAGGACGGTTATCCCTCAGTGACAGTCGTGGGAAATAAGTGAATAGTTAAACAGCCAAGGTTAATGTTTTAGTAGCTGACCTATATTCAGCTGACCAGTGTACAGTGAGAGAATCATAGCAGAAAATGCCAAATGTATCTATAAACTCAAGGAAAGTCAGGTTGTAGGTGGCGTTTAGTTCCCTCAGTGTTTTAAAAATGGCTAAGTCAGCAGACCAGGTCAGGCAGTCAACAACATGACACAATCCCCGATAAATGGAATTGAGGGGATTTGGAAGGATAAAACCATTGATTAAACCTTTCTGGTCTACCAGAATGGAAAGGAGTTAGAAGTTAATAGGTGAAACCGGACTGTGAAGTGAGGCGGGAAGAGGAGTGTGAAATAAAGGGTTAACTGAAAGGGGTGTGTGAAGTTAAGGGAAAAGTGAGCAGTGAAGAGGGTTTTGAAGAAGAAAATTTACTAGTAATTCAGTGGTGATTGCTAAAGTAGACAGTAGGGTGTACTAGGTGACTTGAAGAGAGAAATAAATATTATTGTATAAGAGTAAAAGAGTAAAGAGTGAAAATGGCAGGCATTAGGAGGGTACAGGCTGCCATAATTATATTTATCTTTCTTCTTCAATTCCATGAAGAAAGAAATCAGTCATGGGGGCTGGAAAAGGTGAATGGAGTAACAGCGCCCTGGACAGTATAAGCCCAACAGTTGCCATCCTACCAGAAAAATAAATGTCACTATCGCCGCAAGGTATGGCAACACCGCATACCTAAACAAAAACAGTGGCACACAGCTCTTATTGTAGCGCTCTTAAGTGGTGATATCCAAATTAATCCAGGACCTCAAACTATTGTGCAGAGGCAAAACAGACGATAAATGACGGTGATAATGACGGTCTAGTAGCTAGGAATGATAACCTTAACTCCATATGTAATGCATACATAGGTCAATGTGAGACAATACAGCCATTATTATCTCAAACACCACCAAACAGGTGCATACACTGTACTAAAGTACGCATGAAAAACAGAAAAGGCACCTTATGTAAAATGTCTAAGGGGTGGGTGCATGATGGACATATGTACAATTACAGTAACGCTGCCAGAATTCACTTTGTGTGTAACAAATGCACTTTGGCACAGTTACCCTTTAGCAGTGATGACATTGATTTACCTAATTTTAATACATATGATCCATTGCCATGTATTGATGATTATAATTGTTTTATGAAAACAGGCCTTCACTTTATTCATGTCAAAGCAAGATCACTTCTTCCTAAATTGGCAGAGATTTGGATTCTAGCTAACAAAATTAGGGCAGCAGTTATAACTATCTCTGAATCCTGGTTGGATGATACAGTGACTGACGACGAGGTCAAAATAGAAGGTTACAATATCAAACACTCAGATAGGAACAGAAGGGTGGTGGAGTATGTGCCTACATTAGAAATGACTTAGCTTACAACCCAAGACCTGATTTAAATAACATTAAACTGGAGATTCTATGGTTTGAAATGATGCTTCCCAAGACCAAACCCATCTTAGTAGGAACTAGTTACCGCCCTTCCACCCAGGCCCAGTTCTTAGAAGACTTTTCCAGAGTATTGTCCGGACTTGAAAACAATTGAGACAATAATACTGGGAGACTTCAATATCTGTTTTCAGCAGCAAAATAACGGGCTATGCAAAAGGTATAAGCAAATTCTAGTTTAAATAGTTAAACTCAACTAATTAATACACAAACCCGGATCACACAGTTCTCAGCCACCCTTATTGACCACATACTTTGTAACCGCGCTGAGAACATTAGTCAGTCAGGCGTCATTACCACAGGCCTTAGTGATCATTTCACCATTTACTGCATTGGAAAATCACAAGGGATAGGATAGGCCTACACAGGACAATAAAAATGAGGTCAACTAGAAACTACAGTAAAGAAACACTGGTAAATAGGCTACACAATTGTGACTGGACAGTGATAAGTTGCACGGACGTAAATGATCCCTGGGAAAAATTCAAAACAATGTTCAGTACCATCCTTGATAATATTGCACCAGTTAAAGAGGTTAGGATTAAACGAAGAACTGAACCCTGGATGACTACTGAGATGTTAGATAATATGAAATTCAGAGACCTGCTGCTAAAAAGATTTAAAGCAAGCAGACAGGATATTGCAGCACTAAATGAACTCCAAAGGGTGAGGAACAGAGTGTAGAGACTTATAAAAGGAGCAAAGGCAAAGCACTATTGCTCAAAAATTGAAGAGTATAAGCATAACCCCAGAAAGCTCTGGCAACAACTAAAACAGTTGGGGTATAGCCATAAACCAGTAGATAGGTCTAACATAGTACTCACTATCGATAACGAGGTATGCCACGAAGCATCTAAGGTGGCAAATTACTTTAATTCCTTCTACACATCTGTTGCATCAACACAAGTAAGTAAACTACCAGCTGCATCAAATATCTTTAACACAGACTCTGATAAGTTTCAAACATACTATACCAATAAAGGTGTAACCCCAAACAGTTGTCAACTAGTAAGTGTATCTCATGACTTTATTCAAAAAGAACTAAGCAGGTTAAACCCAACTAAGAGCACAGGCCCGGATAACATCCTGTCTAAATTCCTAAAAGATGGTGCTTCTTAACTGTCAATCCCTATTGCTCACATAATAAATCTATCAATCACCACTAATACCCTATGGGATGGGTTCAAGGAGGCCAGAGTTACTCCTATCTTCAAGAAAAATAATAGGTCTGGGGTAAGCAACTATAGGCCTGTTAGTATACTCAGTGTAATATCCAAAATTCTAGAGAGGGCGGTGTACTCTCAAGTAGTTAAGTACCTTAATGACAACAACATTCTCCATAGCTATCAATCGGGCTTTAGAAGATCTTACTCAACCGACACCTCCCTAATTAATCTGATGGATTACCTGAGAACTCATAGGTATGGTAACCTTAGACCTGCAAAAGGCCTTCGATACTGTCAACCACAATATATTATGTAAGAAACTTCAAGCTATCGGTATAGGTTCTGTAGACTGGTTTAAGTCCTACCTTAGCAACAGGAGACAAATTGTCAAAATAAAAAAAAAACGGAATCAGAACCCCTGCCGATAGCATGTGGAGTTCCCCAAGGTAGTATTCTGGGTCCCTTATTATTTTTATGTTATGTCAATGACATGCCAATCAGTGTCAAGTGCAAACTCCTACTGCATGCAGATGACAGTGCTCTGTTAGTGTCAGGTAAAGACCCACAAGATTTAGCTAATGTCTTATCACTGGAACTGGAGTCCTGCAGCAAATGGTTAGTAGACAACAAACTATCGTTATGTAAGAAACTTCAAGCTATCGGTATAGGTTCTGTAGACTGGTTTAAGTCCTACCTTAGCAACAGGAGACAAATTGTCAAAATCAACAAACGGAATCAGAACCCCTGCCGATAGCATGTGGAGTTCCCCAAGGTAGTATTCTGGGTCCCTTATTATTCTTATGTTATGTCAATGAAATGCCTATCAGTGTCAAGTGCAAACTCCTACTGTATGCAGATGACAGTGCTCTGTTAGTGTTAGGTAAAGACCTGCAAGATTTAGCTAATGTCTTATCACTGGAACTGGAGTCCTGCAGCAAATGGTTAGTAGACAACAAACTATCATTACACCTCGGGAAAACTGAAGCCATTCTCTTTGGCACGAAACATAAACTGAGAAGGGTAAATAATTTTAATGTCCAGTGTAATGGGGAGCCCATCACTTTGGTTTCATCAGTAAAATATCTGGGAATCTCCTTTGACCCATGCATGTCAGGAGAATTGATAGGGAACAGTGTAGTAAAGAAAGCGAATGCCAGACTGCAGTTCCTGTATAGACAAGCACAGTGTCTACCTACTGAGGCTAGCAGGACCCTATGTCTAGCCCTTATACAATGCCACAAGGATTACGCTTGCTCTTCATGGTACTCTGCCTTGACAAAAAAACTGAAAGAAAGACTGCAAATCACTCAGAACAAAATCGTAAGATTCATCCTGGGGCTAGGACCAAGAGAGCATGTAAGCCAGAATTAATTACAGCAGTTGGATATGCTGAATGTTGAAGACAGAGTAAAACAACTGAAGCTAAGTCATGTTTATAAAATTGCTCACAAACAGTGTCCAGAATATCTTGCTGCCAATTTTGTCAAGGTTGGGAACCAAAGGCAATCATAGTACCAGGGGGAGAGAGCACAACTTTGTAGTACCCACAGTCAGTTGCCAGGCTTCAAACACCTTTTATTGTACAGCAATAAAGGAATGAAACAGACTGCCCGCACATGTCAAAGCCAGTCATAGCATGAACCAGTTCAAGAAGAGTGCCAAAAGGTGTCTGATAAATGTAGCTACAGAAAGGGAGGGGAATGATTTTCTATTTTTTTAGCTAACATACGTGTAAATTTTACCTTATTCCTAGTAATGACCCTCGTATTGTAGATAGTCTTAATGACCCTTGTGTAGTAGATAGTCTTAATGACCCCCGTGTAGCAGATAGTCTTAATGACCCTCGTGTAGTAGATAGTCTTTTTAGTATGATAATAAGATGTTATCTTCATTATAGAATAATAAGAAAATATTATAACCTTTATATTATAATAATAAGGTAAAAGGACCCCAGTGGAAATAAGTCACTCTGACTTTTTTGGGTTATCCCAGGTTCTCTACACATATGCTGCTATGTATGATAATTCTATGTAACTGTATTTGTGTATACCTGAATAAACTTACTTTCTCTCTCTCTCTCTCTCTCTCTCTCTCTCTCTCTCTCTCTCTCTCTCTCTCTCTCTCTCTCTCTCTCTCTCTCTCTCTCTCTCTCTCTCTCATGGCACTGGTTCAAATGCTTTACATACATTGTATCCTTCACCTGCCTTCTCTGATCTGGGACAGTTTGTATATCACTTCTCGGACAGTTCACTGACACTGATAACTTTTGGTGATCCTGGTAATGGCTTTGGTGGGCCAAAAACTGCTAGAAATTCACGAGCGCTATACAGTCTGCTACTCCCATGTATTCACCTAGTTGTACTCACCTAGTTGTATTCACCTAGTTGTACTCACCCAGTTGTCGTTGCAGGGGTCGAGTCATAGCTCCTGGCCCGGCCTCTTCACGGTTCCTACTGGGTGTGTGTGTGTGCGTGTTTGTTCATGTGTGTGGGAGTCAGGGGGTTGTGAGGGGGGGAGAGAGATGGTTAGAGGGAGGGAGGGAGGCAGAGTGATGGAGAGGTGGAGAGAGAGTGGGAAGGGAGGGAGACAGAGTGATGGAGAGGTGGAGGGAGAGTGGGAATTGAGGAGAGGAGACAGAGTAATGGAGAGGTGGAGGGAGAGTGGAAAGGGAGGAAGGGAGGAGGGAGAAGCGAGAGAGGAGGAATGGGTGGGGAAGAGAGGGAGAGCAAAGATTGCCATATAGAGAGAGGGAAAGGAAGAGAGAGAAGGATAACGAGGGAGAGAGAGAGAGAGCCAGGAGAAGGGAGACTAATGGTCAGTATGCTGTGTGTGCATTTGTGTGTACATGCATGTGAGTGCATTTGTGTGTATATGCATGTGTGTGCATTTGTGTGTACATGAATGTGTGTGCATTTGTGTGTACATGCATGTGTGTGCATTTGCGTGTATATGCATGTGTTTACATTTGTGTGTACATGCATGTGTATGCATTTGTGTGTACATGCATGTGTGTACATGCATGTGTGTGCATTTGTGTGTATATGCATGTGTGCACATTTGTGTGTACATGCATGTGTGTGCATTTGCGTGTACATGCATGTGTGTGCATTTGTGTGTATATGCATGTGTGTGCATTTGTATGTACATGCATGTGTGTGCATTTGTGTGTATATGCATGTGTGTGCATTTGTATGTACATGCATGTGTGTGCATTTGCGTTTACATGCATGTGTGTACATTTGTGTGTACATGCATGTGTGTGTATTTGTGTGTACATGCATGTGCGTGCAGGTGATTGCATGTGCATGTGTGTGCATGTGAGTGCATCTGCATGTGTGTGCATGTGAGTGCATCTGCATGTGTGTGCATGTGAGTGCATATGCATGTGTGTGCATGTGAGTGCATCTGCATGTGTGTGCATGTGAGTGCATATGCATGTGTGTGCATGTGAGTGCATCTGCATGTGCATGTGAGTGCATATGTGCATGTGAGTGCATATGCATGTGTGTGCATGTGAGTGCATATGCATGTGTGTGCATGTGAGTGCATGTGTGTGCATGTGAGTGCATCTGCATGTGTGTGCATGTGAGTGCATCTGCATGTGTGTGCATGTGAGTGCATATGCATGTGTGTGCATGTGAGTGCATCTGCATGTGTGTGCATGTGAGTGCATATGCATGTGTGTGCATGTGAGTGCATATGCATGTGTGTGCATGTGAGTGCATATGCATGTGTGTGCATGTGAGTGCATATGCATGTGTGTGCATGTGAGTGCATATGCATGTGTGTGCATGTGAGTGCATATGCATGTGTGTGCATGTGAGTGCATATGCATGTGTGTGCATGTGAGTGCATATGCATGAGTGTGCATGTGAGTGCATGTGCATGGCTTCATGTGCTTAAATTACTCTGCCAGTTCTAGGAACCTCTTTGTGCCGCTCCCGCTCTTATTTGTTTTTTCCTGTTAGTTATGTGTGTGTGTGTGTGTGTGTGTGTGTGTGTGTGTGTGTGTGTGTGTGTGTGTGTGTGTGTGTGTGTGTGTGTGTGTGTGTGTGTGTGTGTGTGTGTGTGTGTGTAACAGTAACTACTAGAGCGGTAAGATTGTCCCAAACACATACACATACAAACACATACACCTACAAATACAAATAGATACAATACAAATAGACAGATCTACACTTTAAGGACGAAATTAAAAACTAGGCCTATGAAAATTCTATGCACTTGGTATCTGCAGGCATGGAATATCTGGGGAAACAGATGGGATGTGCAACTTTGACCACCCCAGAAAATGCCGTGCCCATATGACAACAGGAAAATGCAGCCTTCCTTCCTGTAAGCTTTTCCACCCTGAAATGTGTCACTCTTCAGTACAGGAGAGACAATGCTGTAACTTATATTTCCAGGCACACCAGCTAAAGGGTACAAGAAGACACAGAAGATCCAGACCATGGGACAAACTGGGTAGCCATAGCCACACCAGAGTGAGAGAGGTTTTTTAGCACCAGGAAGAAAAAAAAAAGCTGGAAGGGAATGGCAGAAATCGTTCACCAACTCTGATAATTTCTTGAGTGGAATCACAGTCCATGGCCACCACTCGTAAACAACAGATATTAGTGCCAGGATAAAAGACCCCTCTCATACCACTAATCCGACAACATTCATCTTTGCTAATATACAGGGTCTACAGCCAGCAAAGAACAACCTTACATCCATGGACTGTTTACAGAGTCAAACACAATGTTCGTGGTTTTCACACAGACCCATATAAAGAATTACTTGGACAATGAAATATAGATCCCGGGTTACAACCTTTACAGATGCGACAGAGTGAACAGGCAAAAGAGGGGGGGGGGGGTTGACCTGTACATCACAGTCACTTATATGCTCAGAACTACTAAATGCCTCAACCGATATAGTTAAAGTTTTTTCAGTACAGATCGAGAGTCAAAACCTGGTTATTGTGGTTGTATACAAGCCTCCGGATGCAACATCCTAACAGTTCCAGGAACAGCTTCATGTAGTTTGCTAAATCTTTGCTAACCAGATCCCACTCCTGGCAGACAGTTTCTGGCAGTGTGTCGTCCCTACCTAGGTTCAGCCCCCAATTTTATTGTACTAGCATTCTTCCTCGAATAGTAATAGGGGTCAGCATACCCAAGGGGTCAAAGAAGGTCTGTACTTTACTCAACAGTGACCTTCTGGTCAGTTTCCCTTCACCATCAGGTTTCCTGTTTATCCCAAGCCTGTCATCCCCGATTTCCCATTCCAGTCCTAATACTGATGCTACCACAGGCACCGTGTAGCCCGCATAATCATGCTCCACCATGTCTCATAATGTGGGGTTGTTTATTACCCATTCCCTCAATGGCATGTTAGCTGAGAGCATCTCCTGATTAGACTCCCGGGAAATGTCCATCAACAGTCCCTCGTCTGAGGTGGTACTCTGCATGTTGTCTACATAAAATAAGGTCTTCAGCAATTCTTTAGGGGTTTGTTACAATGTGCCAGGTGGTAGTCTATGGTAGCCTGCAGCAAGAACGGTGAACTAGTGGCACCAGATAAGACAGCCTTGAACCTATAGGTTTCGTACCCCCGTTCAGGCACCTCGGTTTTCTACCTACAAAAAACTCGCATAATCCCTATCTTGTGACTGCAGCCCAATATGCAGAAAGATTTTACTGATATCCACTGCATAGGCATTCGGGTCTGTCCTAAACTTTAGTAACACATCCGTTAATTTCTGTGTCAGAGATCGTCCTGTGAAGAATCTTTCACTGATGGCTCTTGGGGACTAGCTTGTGAACTACAGTTGAAGACCACTCTGATGGGGTGGTCACCGACTCCTTGGTGACTGCCATGTGCGGAACATGAGTATTTTCCCCAGGACTGGCATAGGGTACTTTCTCAATGAATCTGAGGGTTAATTGTTCCTTAATGATATTTCCCCACGAGACACTTCTTGGTCAAGCTATTCACCAGTGAGTTCAACTGACCCCGTGCCTTCTTAAAATTAGTGGGAAAAGTTCACTGCACCGGTTTCCAAGGTAGTCACACGCAGTACTGGCCATCTTTGAACTGTACATGGTTCAAGTAATCCTGATAAGTCTCTTTGTCTTTAGGAGGCTGTTGATCACCCTTAATCCCTACTACATCCAGATCCCTTAATTTATGAACTGGCTCACTGTCGACTATGCTGCCTTGAATTTCCGATACGTCCCTGATAGGACCCCTCAGGGCACTCTCTCTCCCAGGTGTCGCTGAGAAATGAGCCAGTATCCTGCCTCCTACAATATACCTTGCTGGAGTCCTGTACATACCAATACTCTCCTTGATAGTCCTTCTCATGGACACAAATTCGTCAATGTAGTCCACCCACACCAAAATTCCCACCTCCCTGATGTTGTAAGTGGCAGCTTCATGCCTAACTAACTCCCTCAAACGTTTTGCTGTTGCAGCCAGATACTTGGCAGCAATGATTTCAGGCAGCTTCTTCACTATCTTTCGGCGATGTCCGCTCAATTTAACTGAGACATCTACAAGGTGATAAGACCTGGGTGGGTTCGAGCCACCAAACACCTCCAAAATCATGTTCATATTGTTATCCGATCTTAATTTCAACTTGGCTGCTAGTGTCTCTGTTATCAAGGACCTCTGTGCCTCAGCATTAAAAAACAGTTAGGTTGTTTTCTACTTTTTCCCATTCTCAACCATTGCCATTATGGTGGGTAGGGCCAATGAACATTGAAACTGTTCACTTGGACCAATGTCTCGGGCCGTACTCATCACATTGGCCACTACTTTGGGCTTGTCCTTGCTCTCCGTCCTTTCCTAAGGCTTGCTCTTCTTAGCGTGGGCTGGTCTGGTATCGTTAGGACACTGCGCACTATGGTGCTCTCCCTTCCGACAACCTCAACGCTCACTGAACTGTATGTTACAGCCCCTGGTAAAGTGTTCTCAACAACACTTGAAACAGAGTCTCAACTCCTCTTTAGTCGCTGGAACCTCTGTTCATAGGGGGTGAAGCTTGAATACCCTGAACTAGTCTCCATTATAGTGTCCATGATGTCACTAAACTCATCTCCCAGACTGGCACACAGTGTTGATTGGTGGATAATGCTTCATAATAGTGTCCATCTCACCATACTCATCTCCCAGACTGGCACAGAGTACTGATTGGTGGATAATGCTTTATAATAGTGTCCATGTCACCATACTCATCTCCCAGACTGGCACACAGTACTGATTGGTGGATAATGCTTTATAATAGTGTCCATGTCACCATACTCATCTCCCAGACTGGCACACAGTACTGATTGGTGGATAATGCTTTATAATAGTGTCCATGTCACCATACTCATCTCCCAGACTGACACACAGTACTGATTGGTGGATAATGCAGTGATAAATTATCATGTCGTTATTATCTTTTGTTAATCTTAAGACTAGTCCCTGTTCTTGACCAACCATGACTGGAACTCCATCAGTGGTCAGTGAAATAATGGCTTTGACATCAATATTTCTGAATTTTAACATGCTTTTCAAAGATCCATATATATCCTCTCCTCGTGTGCTTCCTTTAAGGTCGGTCACACCCAACATGTCTTGGCAAAATTCTTTTTTCTCTGCATCATAATATCTCACAGATACCATAAATTGAGCATTTTCGGTACTGTCATCTAAAGCCAGTGAAATACAAAGTGCTTTTTCCAGTCCTGGATCAAGTTGTGACTTAAGATCTTCTGCCAATAGTTGTGTTCTCCTCGTTGATGTGGAACCAGGAAGGGTGGTGGAGTAGCAATGTACATCAGAAACAATTTAAATTGTTGTGTTAGACAAGATATAAAATTAGAAGCATCAGCCACTGAATCTGTTTGGTTACAGCTTCTCGAGGGCCGTGAAAAACTAATTTTGGGCATGATTTACAGGGCCCCAAATTTTGATAGGGAGTGCGGTAAACTTCTATGGGATGAAATTCGTAAGGCCTCTACTTTCGAAAATGTTGTGATAATGGAAGATTTCAACTATAGACAGATTGACTGGAGCAGTTTGACAGGAAATTTAGAGTCAAGTGACTTTCTTGATATGATTCAGGATTGTTTTTTTAAAACAGCTTGTGACAGAGCCAACTAGAGGAAATAACCTGCTTAACTTGGTTCTTGCCAGCAGGGAAACGCTAATTAATAATCTTGAGGTTAATGATGAGCTTGGGGAAAGTGATCACAAATCACTCAGTTTTAATATATCATGGAATTCCCCTAATAATGGCAATCAAGTCTCTGTCCCTGACTTCCGCTTGGCTGATTTCATAGAACTGAAAAATTACTTGGGTGGGCTGAACTGGAATGACCTGACTATGGGTCAGGTAGGTGGTGATGATTGCCGATATGACGTTTTCCAGGGCATAGTTCTAGCTGCTCACAAAATTAATGTTCCAAATAGGGAAATCGGGTCAAGTAAAAATGATCCTAAATGGATGAGCAATAGATTAAAACATCTCACTGGTCAAAAGAGAGGCATATATAGGCAAATCAAAATAGGAAAGGTGCAATTAAGAAATCAATATATTCAGTTAAAGAGAGAAATAAAAAAGGGAATAAGAAAAGCAAAAAGAGATTATGAGATTAAAGTTGCAAGAAAATCGAAGACTAACCCAAAAGGATTCTTTCAGGTATACAGAAGTAAGATCAGGGACGAGATAGGCACACTCAAAAGTTACTCGGGTCAGCTCACTGACAGTGATAAGGAAATGTGTAGAATTTTTAACACATACTTCCTCTCAGTTTTTACACAAGATGATACTAGCGATATTCCAGAAATAATAAATTATGTAGAACAGGACGATAATAAACTATGCACGATTAGGGTCACAAGTGACATGGTCCTTAGGCAAATTGATAAATTAAAACCTAACAAATCCCCAGGCCCTGATGAACTGTAAGCAAGAGTTCTAAAGGAATGTAAAGAGGAGCTTAGCAAACTTCTGGCTAATCTTTTCAATATATCACTACAGACTGGCATGGTGCCAGATAAGTGGAAAATGTCAAATATGATACCTATTTTCAAAGCAGGTGACAGGCCCTTAGCTTCGAACTATAGACCAATAAGCCTAACCTCCATACTGGGAAAATTTATGGAATCAATAATTGCCGAGGCAGTTCATAGCCACCTTGAAAAGCACAAATTAATCAACGAATCTCAGCATGGTTTTACAAAGGGGCGTTCCTGCCTTACGAATTTATTAACTTTTTTCACTAAGGTATTTGAGGAGGTAGATCATGGTAATGAATATGATATTGTGTACATGGACTTCAGTAAGGCTTTTGACAGGGTTCCACATCAGAGACTATTGAGGAAAATTAAGGCACATGGGATAGGAGGAGAATTTTTTTCCTGGATAGAGGCATGGTTGACAAATAAGCAGCAACAGAGGTCAGTGTTGGACCCTCTGTTGTTCACAATCTACATAAACGACATAGATGAGGGCATAAAGAGCGACATAAGCAAGTTTGCCGATGACACCAAAATAGGCTGTCGAATTCATTCTGACGAGGACATTAGAGCACTCCAGGAAGATTTGAATAAACTGATGCAGTGGTCGGAGAAGTGGCAGATGCAGTTTAATATAGACAAATGCAAAGTTCTAAATGTTGGACAGGAAAATAACCATGCCACATATAAACTAAATAATGTAGATCTTAATATTACGGATTGCGAAAAGGATTTAGGAGTTCTGGTTAGCAGTAATCTGAAACCAAGACAACAGTGCATAAGTGTTCGCAATAAAGCTAACAGAATCCTTGGCTTCATATCAAGAAGCATAAATAATAGGAGTCCTCAGGTTGTTCTTCAACTCTATACGTATATCCTTGGTTAGGCCTCATTTAGATTATGCTGCACAGTTTTGGTCACCATATTACAGAATGGATATAAATGCACTGGAAAACATACAAAGGAGGATGACAAAGTTGATCCCATGTATCAGAAATCTTCCCTTTGAGGATAGACTGAGAACCATGAATCTGCACTCTCTAGAAAGGCGTAGAATTAGGGGGGATATGATTGAGGTGTATAAATGGAAGACGGGAATAAATAAAGGGGATGTAAATAACGTGCTGACAATATCTAGCCTAGACAGGACTCGAAGCAATGGTTTTAAGTTGGAAAAATTCAGAATCAGGAAGGATATAGGAAAGTACTGGTTTGGTAATAGAGTTGTGGATGAGTGGAACAAACTCCCGAGTACAGTTATAGAGGCTAAAACGTTGTGTAGTTTTAAAAATAGGTTAGATAAATACATGAGTAGGTGAGGGTGGGTGTGAGTTGGACCTGATTAGCCTGTGCTACTAGGTCATTTGCCGTGTTCCTTCCTTAACCTAACAAATGTGACCTGACTTGACTAAGTTGGGGCATTGGCTTAAGCTGGTAGGAGACTTGGACCTGCCTCGCATGGGCCAGTAGGCCTGCTGCAGTGTTCCTTCTTTCTTATGTTCTTATGTTCTTATTTTGTCTTTTATCTCTTTTTTTCTGTTTATACTACTACTACTACTACTACTACTACTGCTAATGATGATAATAATAATAATAATAATAATAATAATAATAATAATAATAATAATAATAATAATAATAATAATAATAATAATAATAATAATAATAATAATAATAATAATAATAATAATAATAATAATAATAATAATAATAATAATAATAATAATAATAATAATAATAATAATAATAATAATAATAATAATAATAATAATAATAATAATAATAATAATAATAATAATAATAATAATAATGATAATAATAATACTACTACTACTACTACTACTACTAATGATGATAATAATAATAATAATAATAATAATAATAATAATAATAATAATAATAATAATAATAATAATAATAATAATAATAATAATAATAATAATAATAATAATAATAATAATAATAATAATAAAAATAATAATAATAATAATAATAATAATAATAATAATAATAATGATAATAATAATACTACTACTAATGCTACTACTAATGATGATAATAATAATAATAATAATAATAATAATAAATAATAGTAATAATAATAATAATAATAATAATAAAAATAATAATAATAATAATAACAATAATAATAATAATAATAATAAATAATAGTAATAATAAAAAAAAAAAAAATAATAATAATAATAATAATAATAATAATAATAATAATAATAATAATAATAATAATAATAATAATAATATCTTTATTTACTACAAGTACATGTACAAGGTATACAGACCATAGCTGACATCAATGACATACTACTATATAGAAAGTCTCTTGTTATGCTGAGCACTTCGGGCAAATTAGGTCACACCCAGGTACCCATTTACTGATCGTGAACATAGACAACAGGTGTAAAGAAACACGCCCAATATTTCTACCCTGGCTGGGAATCGAACCCAGACCCTTGCCGTGTGAAGCGAGAGCTTTGGCCACCAGGTCACCAGATCACCAAACAATGTATCGTCAGTTTCCAGCAAACATTCTTTAACAATTTCTGCATCAGTGAAGGGTTTCTTGTGTTTTCGCAAGATCCAAGTTATTCTAAGTGAACATTACACTGCTGTCTCCTGGGTTGTCGTGCAAGTGACAACAACTACGGTTGATCTTCCACTGCTGTCTCCTGGGTTGTCGTGCAAGTGACAACAACTATGGTTGATCTTCCACTGCTGTCTCCTGGGTTGTCGTGGTAGTGACAACAACTATGGTTGATCTTCCACTGCTGTCTCCTGGGTTGTCGTGGTAGTGACAACAACTACGGTTGATCTTCCACTGTCTCCTGGGTTGTCGTGGTAGTGACAACACTTGCATCTTCCACTGTTGATCTTCCACTGCTGTCTCCTGGGTTGTCGTGCAAGTGACAACTGGGTTGTCGTGCAAGCGACAACAACTACGGTTGATCTTCCACTGCTGTCTCCTGGGTTGTCGTGCAAGTGACAACAACTACGGTTGATCTTCCACTGCTGTCTCCTGGGTTGTCGTGCAAGTGACAACAACTACGGTTGATCTTCCACTGCTGTCTCCTGGGTTGTCGTGCAAGTGACAACAACTACGGTTGATCTTCCACTGCTGTCTCCTGGGTTGTCGTGCAAGTGACAACAACTACGGTTGATCTTCCACTGCTGTCTCCTGGGTTGTCGTGCAAGTGACAACAACTATGGTTGATCTTCCACTGCTGTCTCCTGGGTTGTCGTGGTAGTGACAACAACTATGGTTGATCTTCCACTGCTGTCTCCTGGGTTGTCGTGGTAGTGACAACAACTACGGTTGATCTTCCACTGTCTCCTGGGTTGTCGTGGTAGTGACAACACTTGCAGTTGATCTTCCACTGCTGTCTCCTGGGTTGTCGTGCAAGTGACAACAACTATGGTTGATCTTCCACTGCTGTCTCCTGGGTTGTCGTGGTAGTGACAACAACTACGGTTGACAGTGGAAGATCAAGTTAGTTAGTTAGTTAGTTTAATATGTTTATTATGCACCCCATACCCATCCTGTGGGCTGTAATCTTTTGACTACCGCCCACAGGATGGGTATGGGGTGCATAATAAACATATTAAACTAACTAACTAACTAACTTGATCTTCCACTGTCTCCTGGGTTGTCGTGCAAGTGACAACAACTATGGTTGATCTTCCACTGCTGTCTCCTGGGTTGTCGTGGTAGTGACAACAACTATGGTTGATCTTCCACTGCTGTCTCCTGGGTTGTCATGGTAGTGACAACACTTGCAGTTGATCTTCCACTGCTGTCTCCTGGGTTGTCGTGCAAGTGACAACAACTACGGTTGATCTTCCACTGCTGTCTCCTGGGTTGTCGTGCAAGTGACAACAACTACGGTTGATCTTCTGTCTCCTGGGTTGTCGTGCAAGTGACACTGCTGTCTCCTGGGTTGTCGTGCAAGTGACAACAACTATGGTTGATCTTCCACTGCTGTCTCCTGGGTTGTCGTGGTAGTGACAACACTTGCAGTTGATCTTCCACTGCTGTCTCCTGGGTTGTCGTGCAAGTGACAACAACTACGGTTGATCTTCCACTGCTGTCTCCTGGGTTGTCGTGGTAGTGACAACAACTACAGTTGATCTTCCACTGCTGTCTCCTGGGTTGTCGTGGTAGTGACAACAACTACAGTTGATCTTCCACTGCTGTCTCCTGGGTTGTCGTGCAAGTGACAACAACTACGGTTGATCTTCCACTGCTGTCTCCTGGGTTGTAGTGCAAGTGACAACAACTATGGTTGATCTTCCACTGCTGTCTCCTGGGTTGTCATGGTAGTGACAACACTTGCAGTTGATCTTCCACTGCTGTCTCCTGGGTTGTCGTGGTAGTGACAACAACTACAGTTGATCTTCCACTGCTGTCTCCTGGGTTGTCGTGCAAGTGACAACAACTACGGTTGATCTTCCACTGCTGTCTCCTAGGTTGTCGTGGTAGTGACAACAACTACGGTTGATCTTCCACTGCTGTCTCCTGGGTTGTAGTGCAAGTGACAACAACTATGGTTGATCTTCCACTGCTGTCTCCTGGGTTGTCGTGGTAGTGACAACAACTATGGTTGATCTTCCACTGCTGTCTCCTGGGTTGTCGTGGTAGTGACAACACTTGCAGTTGATCTTCCACTGCTGTCTCCTGGGTTGTCGTGCAAGTGACAACAACTACGGTTGATCTTCCACTGCTGTCTCCTGGGTTGTCGTGGTAGTGACAACAACTACAGTTGATCTTCCACTGCTGTCTCCTGGGTTGTCGTGGTAGTGACAACAACTACAGTTGATCTTCCACTGCTGTCTCCTGGGTTGTCGTGCAAGTGACAACAACTACGGTTGATCTTCCACTGCTGTCTCCTGGGTTGTCGTGCAAGTGACAACAACTATGGTTGATCTTCCACTGCTGTCTCCTGGGTTGTCGTGGTAGTGACAACACTTGCAGTTGATCTTCCACTGCTGTCTCCTGGGTTGTCGTGCAAGTGACAACAACTACGGTTGATCTTCCACTGCTGTCTCCTGGGTTGTCGTGGTAGTGACAACAACTACAGTTGATCTTCCACTGCTGTCTCCTGGGTTGTCGTGGTAGTGACAACAACTACAGTTGATCTTCCACTGCTGTCTCCTGGGTTGTCGTGCAAGTGACAACAACTACGGTTGATCTTCCACTGCTGTCTCCTGGGTTGTAGTGCAAGTGACAACAACTATGGTTGATCTTCCACTGCTGTCTCCTGGGTTGTCATGGTAGTGACAACACTTGCAGTTGATCTTCCACTGCTGTCTCCTGGGTTGTCGTGGTAGTGACAACAACTACAGTTGATCTTCCACTGCTGTCTCCTGGGTTGTCGTGCAAGTGACAACAACTACGGTTGATCTTCCACTGCTGTCTCCTAGGTTGTCGTGGTAGTGACAACAACTACGGTTGATCTTCCACTGCTGTCTCCTAGGTTGTCGTGGTAGTGACAACAACTACGGTTGATCTTCCACTGCTGTCTCCTGGGTTGTCGTGGTAGTGACAACAACTGCGGTTGATCTTCCACTGCTGTCTCCTAGGTTGTCGTGGTAGTGACAACAACTACGGTTGATCTTCCACTGCTGTCTCCTAGGTTGTCGTGGTAGTGACAACAACTACGGTTGATCTTCCACTGCTGTCTCCTGAGTTGTCGTGGTAGTGACAACAACTACGGTTGATCTTCCACTGCTGTCTCCTGGGTTGTCGTGGTAGTGACAACAACTACGGTTGATCTTCCACTGCTGTCTCCTGGGTTGTCGTGGTAGTGACAACAACTGCGGTTGATCTTCCACTGCTGTCTCCTGGGTTGTCGTGGCAGTGACAACAACTACGGTTGATTTTCCATTGCTGTCTCCTAGGTTGTCGTGGTAGTGACAACAACTACGGTTGATCTTCCACTGCTGTCTCCTGGGTTGTCGTGGTAGTGACAACAACTACGGTTGATCTTCCACTGTCTCCGGGGTTGTCGTGGTAGTGACAACAACTACGGTTGATCTTCCACTCTCTCCTTGGTTGTCGTGGTAGTGACAACAACTACGGTTGATCTTCCACTGTCTCCTGGGTTGTCGTGGTAGTTACAACAACTATGGTTGACCTTATACTGAACATTCCACTGTTGTCTCCTGGGTTGTCGTGGTAGTTACAACAACTATGGTTGACCTTATACTGAACATTCCACTGTTGTCTCCTGGGTTGTCGTGGTAGTTACAACAACTATGGTTGACCTTATACTGAACATTCCACTGTTGTCTCCTGGGTTGTCGTGGTAGTTACAACAACTACGGTTGACCTTATACTGAACGTTCCACTGTTGTCTCCTGGGTTGTCGTGGTAGTTACAACAACTACGGTTGCCCTAATACTCCGATTTCAGTTGATTTATTTTTTGCTCTGTGTCTTCAGCTCCTGGCTGATACATCTTTGCAAATCCACAGTGTTTAGTATCATAATGGAGTATCACATTACTGCTCTTCACTAAGACAATTATTTTACTACATATGAGACAAAGTGACTTAGAAGTGTTTGTGGGAAGAATAACTGCTATATCCATTCTTCCTGGAAGGAACCATTCTTATCATCAAACTTTCTGCTTTTACAACATGTCATGTCTCCTTTAAAAAGATATGACTAGTTTAGTAAAACAAATCATATGGTATGGAAATAAATATCTCGAGCATTTAAAAACCCAAAAAACTAAAAGTCATATTTAGACTGTAAAATAATAGCACAATAAATATGAAAATGTCAATAAATTTACCTTAATAAAGACAATTTTGGTGAAGCAGTTGTTCTCTGTATTATGAAATGTATTTTTACTGAAAAATATCTGTATATATTAAAATAAATATGTTTTATATTCACTCTACATAAATTAGCAACAACCAGAAAGAGGAAATTTTTTAACCAGTTTGATTAAACATTAATGTGAAGAATTAGATCACAATGATTCAATATTAAATATCCCACCAACGTAATTATTCATAAAAGAGGCGGACACAATAAATTAAATTCAAACTTGTTAAAAAGACAATGAGAAAACCCGAAATTATGGCTTGCACAAACACAAATTCACAACCTTCCCTGAAATTATAGCTTGCACAAACACAAATTCACAACCTTCCCTGAAATTATAGGTTGCTCAAACACAAATTCACAACCTTTCTTGAAATTGCTTGCAAACACAAATTCACAACTTCCATGAAATTATAGCTTGCACAAACACAAATTCACAACCTTCCCTGAAATTATAGCTTGCACAAACACAAATTCACAACCTGAAATTATAGCCCTGAAATTATGGCTTGCACAAACACAAATTCACAACCTTCCCTGAAATTATAGCTTGCACAAACACAAATTCACAACCTTCCCTGAAATTATAGGTTGCTCAAACACAAATTCACAACCTTTCTTGAAATTATAGCTTGCACAAACACAAATTCACAATCTTCCATGAAATTATAGCTTGCACAAACACAAATTCACAACCTTGCCTGAAATACAAAGTTGCACAAGAGTCACCAGACTTCCCAGACAATATGAAGTCAAACTCTTATTCCAAAATGACAAAAAAATCAACTTCGCTGTAAAAGTGATAATTACCAATACGAATTACCATTCAATGGAAGAAAATATAACTATTTAGCTATTTAGTGTATACATTACATTCAGTGTATACATTCTATTCAGTGTATACATTATATTCAGTGTATACATTCCATTCAGTGTATACATTCCATTCAGTGTATACATTCCATTCAGTGTATACATTCCATTCAGTGTATACATTCCATTCAGTGTATACATTCCATTCAGTGTATACATTCCATTCAGTGTATACATTACATTCTGATATAATAAAATATTAATCTTGCTCTTGTGTACCACCTGATCCTGAACCTGGTTTCACAAGAAACCGCGGACCCGCGGTTTCTTCTGAAACAAGCGGGTCGCCACTTGAGTAACCTTGAGAGAGAGCATCACATTAAGCACTGTGATACTTAACCTTCAAGTGAGTGCATCATTTACTGGAAGTTTTTCCTTTCTTGATGACTACACCAGTTGTTGTGTTGTGTGTCTGCCAACACTCACTCTACTTGTTGTATTGTGTACCTGGTAACACTCACTCTAATTGTTGTGTTGTGTGTCTGCCAACACTCACTCTACTTGTTGTGTTGTGTGTCTGGCAACACTCACTCTACTTGTTGTATTGTGTACCTGGTAACACTCACTCTAATTGTTATGTTGTGTGTCTGCCAACACTCACTCTACTTGTTGTGTTGTGTGTCTGGCAACACTCACTCTACTTGTTGTATTGTGTACCTGGTAACACTCACTCTACTTGTTGTGTTGTGTGCCTGGTAACACTCACTCTACTTGTTGTATTGTGTACCTGGTAACACTCACTCTACTTGTTGTGTTGTGTGCCTGGTAACACTCACTCTACTTGTTGTATTGTGTACCTGGTAACACTCACTCTACTTGTTGTGTTGTGTGCCTGGTAACACTCACTCTACTTGTTGTATTGTGTACCAGGTAACACTCACTCTACTTGTTGTGTTGTGTGTCTGGCAACACTCACTCTAATTGTTGTGTTGTGTGTCTGGTAACACTCACTCTACTTGTTGTGTTGTGTCTGCCAACACTCACTCTACTTGTTGTATTGTGTACCTGGTAACACTCACTCTACTTGTTGTATTGTGTACCTGGTAACACTCACTCTACTTGTTGTATTGTGTACCTGGTAACACTCACTCTACTTGTTGTATTGTGTACCTGGTAACACTCACTCTACTTGTTGTATTGTGTACCTGGTAACACTCACTCTACTTGTTGTATTGTGTACCTGGTAACACTCACTCTACTTGTTGTGTTGTGTACCTGGTAACACTCACTCTACTTGTTGTGTTGTGTACCTGGTAACACTCACTCTACTTGTTGTGTTGTGTGCCTGGTAACACTCACTCTACTTGTTGTGTTGTGTGTCTGGCAACACTCACTCTACTTGTTGTGTTGTGTACCTGGTAACACTCACTCTAATTGTTGTGTTGTGTGTCTGGCAACACTCACTCTACTTGTTGTGTTGTGTGCCTGGTAACACTCACTGTACTTGTTGTGTTGTGTGTCTGGCAACACTCACTCTACTTGTTGTATTGTGTACCTGGTAACACTCACTCTACTTGTTGTGTTGTGTCTGGCAACACTCACTCTACTTGTTGTGTTGTGTACCTGGTAACACTCACTCTAATTGTTGTGTTGTGTCTGCCAACACTCACTCTACTTGTTGTATTGTGTACCTGGTAACACTTACTCTACTTGTTGTGTTGTGTGCCTGGTAACACTCACTCTACTTGTTGTGTTGTGTACCTGGTAACACTTACTCTACTTGTTGTGTTGTGTGCCTGGCAACACTCACTCTACTTGTTGTATTGTGTACCTGGTAACACTCACTAATTGTTGTGTTGTGTGTCTGCCAACACTCACTCTACTTGTTGTATTGTGTACCTGGTAACACTCACTAATTGTTGTGTTGTGTGTCTGCCAACACTCACTCTACTTGTTGTATTGTGTGTCTGCCAACACTCACTCTACTTGTTGTATTGTGTACCTGGTAACACTCACTCTAATTGTTGTGTTGTGTGCCTGGCAACACTCACTCTACTTGTTGTATTGTGTACCTGGTAACACTCACTCTAATTGTTGTGTTGTGTGTCTGCCAACACTCACTCTACTTGTTGTGTTGTGTGTCTGCAAACATTCACTCTACTTCTTGTATTGTGTATCTGCCAACACTAACTCCACTTGTGTGTGGCAATGTTTTATGTGTTGGTCATTCTTGTGTGCACCTCACCCTTGTGTGTAGGTCATTCTTGTGTGCATCTCACTCTTGAGTGTAGGTCATTCTTGTGTGCACCTCACTCGTGTGTGTAGGTCATTCTTGTGTGCAACTCGCTCTTGTGTGTAGGTCATTCTTGTGTGCACCTCGCTCTTGTGTGTAGGCCATTCTTGTGTGCACCTCACTCTTGTGTGTAGGACATTCTTTTGTGTACCTCACTCTTGTTTGAAGGTCATTCTTGTGTGCACCTCACTCTTGTGTGAAGGTCATTCTTGTGTGCACATCTCCTATGTGTGTAAGTCATTCTTGTGTGCACCTCAATCCTGTGTGTAGGTAATTCTTGTGTAGATCCACAACTTCACACGTGACGAGGTTAAAAAGATCACAGCTACACTCGAGGAGGATAACAAGATCACAGCTACACTCGAGGAGGATAACAAGATCACAGCTACACTCGAGGAGGATAACAAGATCACAGCTACACTCGAGGAGGATAACAAGATCACAGCTTCACTCGAGGAGGATAACAAGATCACAGCTACACTCGAGGAGGATAACAAGATTACAGCTACACTCGAGGAGGATAACAAGATCACAGCTACACTCGAGGAGGATAACAAGATCACAGCTACACTCGAGGAAGATAACAAGATCACAGCTTCACTCGAGGAGGATAACAAGATCACAGCTACACTCGAGGAGGATAACAAGATCACAGCTACACTCGAGGAGGATAACAAGATCACAGCTACACTCGAGGAGGATAACAAGATCACAGCTACACTCGAGGAGGATAACAAGATCACAGCTACACTCGAGGAAGATAACAAGATCACAGCTTCACTCGAGGAAGATAACAAGATCACAGCTTCACTCGAGGAGGATAACAAGATCACAGCTTCACTCGAGGAGGATAACAAGATCACAGCTACACTCGAGGAGGATAACAAGATCACAGCTACACTCGAGGAAGATAACAAGATCACAGCTACACTCGAGGAAGATAAGATCACAGCTTCACTCGAGGAGGATAACAAGATCACAGCTACACTCGAGGAGGATAACAAGATCACAGCTACACTCGAGGAGGATAACAAGATCACAGCTACACTCGAGGAGGATAACAAGATCACAGCTACACTCGAGGAGGATAACAAGATCACAGCTACACTCGAGGAGGATAACAAGATCACAGCTTCACTCGAGGAGGATAACAAGATCACAGCTACACTCGTGGAGGATAACAAGATCACAGCTACGCTCGTGGAAGATAACAAGATCACAGCTTCACTCGAGGAAGATAACAAGATCACAGCTACACTCGAGGAGGATAACAAGATCACAGCTACACTCGAGGAGGATAACAAGATCACAGCTACACTCGTGGAGGATAACAAGATCACAGCTTCACTCGAGGAAGATAACAAGATCACAGCTACACTCGAGGAAGATAACAAGATCACAGTTACACTCGAGGAAGATAACAAGATCACAGCTACACTCGAGGAAGATAACAAGATCACAGCTACACTCGAGGAAGATAACAAGATCACAGCTACACTCGAGGAGGATAAGATCACAGCTACACTCGAGGAGGATAACAAGATCACAGCTACACTCGAGGAGGATAACAAGATCACAGCTACACTCGAGGAGGATAACAAGATCACAGCTACACTCGAGGAAGATAACAAGATCACAGCTACACTCGAGGAGGATAACAAGATCACAGCTACACTCGAGGAGGATAACAAGATCACAGCTACACTCGAGGAAGATAACAAGATCACAGCTACACTCGAGGAAGATAACAAGATCACAGCTACACTCGAGGAAGATAACAAGATCACAGCTTCACTCGAGGAGGATAACAAGATCACAGCTACACTCGAGGAGGATAACAAGATCACAGCTACACTCGAGGAAGATAACAAGATCACAGCTACACTCGAGGAAGATAACAAGATCACAGCTTCACTCGAGGAAGATAACAAGATCACAGCTACACTCGAGGAGGATAACAAGATCACAGCTTCACTCGAGGAAGATAACAAGATCACAGCTACACTCGAGGAAGATAACAAGATCACAGCTACACTCGAGGAAGATAACAAGATCACAGCTACACTCGAGGAGAATAACAAGATCACAGCTACACTCGAGGAGGATAACAAGATCACAGCTACACTCGAGGAGGATAACAAGATCACAGCTACACTCGAGGAAGATAACAAGATCACAGCTTCTATACAAAAGGGATTATTTGGTGTTCTGGTAGCGGGGAGTAAATGATACATCTTCGGAGGCTTCTTTGTTTATTGAAAGGTCGAGGTGGGTACACAGGCTTGTGTGTTGTGCCCATGGCCCGGGAGGGCCATCCCACGAGAGAGAGCTAGGAGTAGGCCTTGTGTCTTCCTGCTAGGCCGCTGTGTGAGTGAGAGTGAGGCAAGGGCAGGCAGCCTGAAGTGGCAACGCCTATAGGTGGCAGCACCAGCATGGCGCGAAATATGAACTAAGCTGGCAGACAGCATGGGTTGTCTGTGCAGAGAGTACAGGCAGTTTACATACGCTCAGCCACCTACCGCACATCGTCCCGACGCGACAATACTGGTGGTAAAAGAAACTCAGTCTCTCTCTCGTAGGAACATTGCACAGAACATAAAATAAAAACATATATATACATATGGACATGGAAAAAAAACTTCCTACAGGGTGGGAAGAAAAAACATGTGGGGTGTGCTAAACATCGTGGTCAAGGGCAGTGAGCGTCGATGGGCATCACCGCACGCCTTCCTGCATCTGGACAGATACTGCAACACAGGAGACATGGCTGCTTCTGATCTGTGACGTAACAGGGTACGGTCTCCTCTGGAACGGTGAAGCAGTCATCGTAAGAGTCGCTGCACGTTTTCACTCAACCTGGGGCACGACATGCTGGTGCCCTCGAGTGAGACGTCGACAAAACTCGGCAACTGGGCAGGATTTCTGGCAAGTGACTCAGGAGGACACTTCTCGACTGGTACTGTCGCTGGGCTGTCACTGCCGGCGAGCGTGTAGCAAGTTGTGGAGCAAGTCGTGGCAGAGACGACTTGGCGAAACAACTGGGAGTCATACCATCATACACCAGACTGCAGTGAGAGAGCTAGCAGTCAAAGTGACATCTTTGTGCAGGCTGCTCACTGAAGCTTGTGACACGAGGCTGACACAGCGCCTGCTGACAGGGCTAACTGCAGCTTGAAGAGTATCACTCTCTTATAGTTGGAGTTATAGCAGAGGTTAGTCTAAGCGTTTCCAGACTTGTTTCTCTACATATAACTGCATTCTGAAGGTCTGGAGGTGAAGTGAAACAAATCTCGATGGGAATCGTAGCAGGTACTATTCTGCAGAACATCACAAGCGACGAGCATAAAAGCTTTCTGTTCAATAGGGCTCGGTCACTCGGGGCTGTCTGATAGCTGTCAAACACACTGGTCACACGGGTGACTTAACACACTGGTGCTACTCAGGTCTGGCTCAGACCTCACTGGACACACGGAAACTTTACACACCCACGGTACATGCGGTACAACATGGCTTAAACTAGCAAATGATGCTTTTCTGTGCACAAAACTGACACTAAGACATATACTAAAATGTGAGAACACTGACTGAGAAGAATTAATTAACAAGACATATATCTTCTCTTAGTCTTCTCGACAATATTTTAATAATTACTGAACACTCGAAGGTGACATATCATGTGATGTCAGGCATGATGATGTCAGCAGCACTGTGACGTCAGCAGACATCTCGAGGTGACGTCAGGCAGACATCGTGACGTCATGAATTCGGGCAGTGTCGTCGGTGACGTCAATGTGATGTGGGCAGCAGACCATAGCATGAGGCCTGGGACATCTGGTAACTCATGTGGCTGGTAGATCTACTGTGACATCGCCCACACCCACGTGGCGTCGTGATCCACGTGGCGTCGTGATCTACGTGGCATGCTGATCCATGTAGCTTCGAGTGGCCTCGGACACTCGGATACACAGCTCTGGCAATGAATCACACGAAAAACAGCAGAAAAACACAACAGAGGGAGTGAGTAGTGGTGAGTGGTGTATGGTAGGCTGGTGAGGTGTGAGAGTACAGCAGGGCGAGGCAAGTAGCGGCCACTTCCTCCTCCCACAAACACGTGGAGAACTCACACTAGATGCAGAAATCGCCACAAAACTCACCTCTGGCTTGCTGAAACAGCTGTGCTGAGCTGAACAACAACAGCAGCAACATACAAGTGACGCTGAACACATGACTTGAGAATCAGCGTGGGACGCTGTAGCGTGGGGTCACTGGGGCGCCAATTAGAATTCTAGGAGAATTTCGGCACATTTCGGCCTGGATCCTGCTTGTACCTGTGTCTGGATGCTCAAACGTGCAGACACGACATCAGGATAACTCGTTGAGAGACGGATGCTTCTTGCATGGGATGATGAAGTGAAGATGACTTCATTCCTTCCTTCCTCTCTCTGGGCAAACACAACTGCTGCGACCACCGCTGCTACCATTTATACAAAAGGGATTATTTGGTGTTCTGGTAGCGGGGAGTAAATGATACGTCTTCGGAGGCTTCTTTGTTTATTGAAAGATCGAGGTGGGTACACAGGCTTGTGTGTTGTGCCCATGGCCCGGGAGGGCCATCCCACGAGTGAGAGCTAGGAGTAGGCCTTGTGTCTTCCTGCTAAGCCGCTGTGTGAGTGAGAGTGAGGCAAGGACAGGCAGGCTGAAGTGGCAACGCCTATAGTTGGCAGCACCAGCATGGCGCGAAATATGAACTAAGCTGGCAGACAGCATGGGCTGTCTGTGCAGACAGTACAAGCTGTCTACACTTCTCTTGAGGAGGATAACAAGATCACAGCTACTCTCGAGGAAGATAACAAGATCACAGCTTCACTCGTGAAGGATAACAAGATCACAGCTTCACTCGTGAAGGATAACAAGATCACAGCTTCACTCGTGAAGGATAACAAGATCACAGCTTCACTCGTGGAAGATAACAAGATCACAGCTACGCTCGTGGAAGATAACAAGATCACAGCTTCACTCGAGGAAGATAACAAGATCCCAGCTTCACTCGAGGAAGATAACAAGATCACAAGTTCACTCAAGGCCAACAAGAGTGGCCACAAAATCAAATTTCCGGGATCAAAATTGCTTTTTTAAAGTTTGTTTGCTTAAAAAGAATTGTTTTAAAGTTTGTTTACTTAAAAAGAATTGGAAAAAAAAAGTGTTTATATAGTTGTTTTATCCAAGAATGATTAAAGCACCAGTATCAGATTACAGTATTACAGGTTGAGAAACATACTTACCTTGATGAAGGTCTGTCCTGGTTATCCAAGAATGATTAAAGCAAATTATGTTACAAAGTGTTCTTAGTAGTTGGTTAACACTACTCAGTATCAGTATTACAGGTTGAGAAACATACTTACCTTGATGAAGGTCTGTCCTGGTTATCCAAGAATGATTAAAGCAAATTATGTTACAAAGTGTTCTTAGTAGTTGTTTAACACTACTCAGTATCAGTATTACAGGTTGAGAAACATACTTACCTTGATGAAGGTCTGTCCTGGTTATCCAAGAATGATTAAAGCAAATTATGTTACAAAGTGTTATTAGTAGTTGTTTAACACTATTCAGTATCAGTATTACAGGTTGAGAAACATACTTACCTTGATGAAGGTCTGTCCTGGTTATCCAAGAATGATTAAAGCAAATTATGTTACATAGTGTTATTAGTAGTTGTTTAACACTACTCAGTATCAGTATTACAGGTTGAGAAACATACTTACCTTGATGAAGGTCTGTCCTGGTTATCCAAGAATGATTAAAGCAAATTATGTTACAAAGTGTTCTTAGTAGTTGTTTAACACTACTCAGTATCAGTATTACAGGTTGAGAAACATACTTACCTTGATGAAGGTCTGTCCTGGTTATCCAAGAATGATTAAAGCAAATTATGTTACATGGTGTTATTAGTAGTTGTTTAACACTACTCAGTATCAGTATTACAGGTTGAGAAACATACTTACCTTGATGAAGGTCTGTCCTGGTTATCCAAGAATGATTAAAGCAAATTATGTTACATAGTGTTATTAGTAGTTGGTTAACACTACTCAGTATCAGTATTACAGGTTGAGAAACATACTTACCTTGATGAAGGTCTGTCCTGGTTATCCAAGAATGATTAAAGCAAATTATGTTACAAAGTGTTCTTAGTAGTTGTTTAACACTACTCAGTATCAGTATTACAGGTTGAGAAACATACTTACCTTGATGAAGGTCTGTCCTGGTTATCCAAGAATGATTAAAGCAAATTATGTTACATAGTGTTATTAGTAGTTGGTTAACACTACTCAGTATCAGTATTACAGGTTGAGAAACATACTTACCTTGATGAAGGTCTGTCCTGGTTATCCAAGAATGATTAAAGCAAATTATGTTACAAAGTGTTCTTAGTAGTTGGTTAACACTACTCAGTATCAGTATTACAGGTTGAGAAACATACTTACCTTGATGAAGGTCTGTCCTGGTTATCCAAGAATGATTAAAGCAAATTATGTTACATAGTGTTATTAGTAGTTGTTTAACACTACTCAGTATCAGTATTACAGGTTGAGAAACATACTTACCTTGATGAAGGTCTGTCCTGGTTATCCAAGAATGATTAAAGCAAATTATGTTACATAGTGTTATTAGTAGTTGGTTAACACTACTCAGTATCAGTATTACAGGTTGAGAAACATACTTACCTTGATGAAGGTCTGTCCTGGTTATCCAAGAATGATTAAAGCAAATTATGTTACAAAGTGTTCTTAGTAGTTGTTTAACACTACTCAGTATCAGTATTACAGGTTGAGAAACATACTTACCTTGATGAAGGTCTGTCCTGGTTATCCAAGAATGATTAAAGCAAATTATGTTACATAGTGTTATTAGTAGTTGTTTAACACTACTCAGTATCAGTATTACAGGTTGAGAAACATACTTACCTTGATGAAGGTCTGTCCTGGTTATCCAAGAATGATTAAAGCAAATTATGTTACAAAGTGTTCTTAGTAGTTGTTTAACACTACTCAGTATCAGTATTACAGGTTGAGAAACATACTTACCTTGATGAAGGTCTGTCCTGGTTATCCAAGAATGATTAAAGCAAATTATGTTACAAAGTGTTCTTAGTAGTTGTTTAACACTACTCAGTATCAGTATTACAGGTTGAGAAACATACTTACCTTGATGAAGGTCTGTCCTGGTTATCCAAGAATGATTAAAGCAAATTATGTTACATAGTGTTATTAGTAGTTGGTTAACACTACTCAGTATCAGTATTACAGGTTGAGAAACATACTTACCTTGATGAAGGTCTGTCCTGGTTATCCAAGAATGATTAAAGCAAATTATGTTACAAAGTGTTCTTAGTAGTTGTTTAACACTACTCAGTATCAGTATTACAGGTTGAGAAACATACTTACCTTGATGAAGGTCTGTCCTGGTTATCCAAGAATGATTAAAGCAAATTATGTTACAAAGTGTTATTAGTAGTTGTTTAACACTACTCAGTATCAGTATTACAGGTTGAGAAACATACTTACCTTGATGAAGGTCTGTCCTGGTTATCCAAGAATGATTAAAGCAAATTATGTTACATAGTGTTATTAGTAGTTGTTTAACACTACTCAGTATCAGTATTACAGGTTGAGAAACATACTTACCTTGATGAAGGTCTGTCCTGGTTATCCAAGAATGATTAAAGCAAATTATGTTACAAAGTGTTCTTAGTAGTTGTTTAACACTACTCAGTATCAGTATTACAGGTTGAGAAACATACTTACCTTGATGAAGGTCTGTCCTGGTTATCCAAGAATGATTAAAGCAAATTATGTTACATAGTGTTATTAGTAGTTGTTTAACACTACTCAGTATCAGTATTACAGGTTGAGAAACATACTTACCTTGATGAAGGTCTGTCCTGGTTATCCAAGAATGATTAAAGCAAATTATGTTACATAGTGTTATTAGTAGTTGTTTAACACTACTCAGTATCAGTATTACAGGTTGAGAAACATACTTACCTTGATGAAGGTCTGTCCTGGTTATCCAAGAATGATTAAAGCAAATTATGTTACAAAGTGTTCTTAGTAGTTGTTTAACACTACTCAGTATCAGTATTACAGGTTGAGAAACATACTTACCTTGATGAAGGTCTGTCCTGGTTATCCAAGAATGATTAAAGCAAATTATGTTACATAGTGTTATTAGTAGTTGGTTAACACTACTCAGTATCAGTATTACAGGTTGAGAAACATACTTACCTTGATGAAGGTCTGTCCTGGTTATCCAAGAATGATTAAAGCAAATTATGTTACATAGTGTTATTAGTAGTTGTTTAACACTACTCAGTATCAGTATTACAGGTTGAGAAACATACTTACCTTGATGAAGGTCTGTCCTGGTTATCCAAGAATGATTAAAGCAAATTATGTTACATAGTGTTATTAGTAGTTGGTTAACACTACTCAGTATCAGTATTACAGGTTGAGAAACATACTTACCTTGATGAAGGTCTGTCCTGGTTATCCAAGAATGATTAAAGCAAATTATGTTACATAGTGTTATTAGTAGTTGTTTAACACTACTCAGTATCAGTATTACAGGTTGAGAAACATACTTACCTTGATGAAGGTCTGTCCTGGTTATCCAAGAATGATTAAAGCAAATTATGTTACATAGTGTTATTAGTAGTTGTTTAACACTACTCAGTATCAGTATTACAGGTTGAGAAACATACTTACCTTGATGAAGGTCTGTCCTGGTTATCCAAGAATGATTAAAGCAAATTATGTTACATAGTGTTATTAGTAGTTGTTTAACACTACTCAGTATCAGTATTACAGGTTGAGAAACATACTTACCTTGATGAAGGTCTGTCCTGGTTATCCAAGAATGATTAAAGCAAATTATGTTACATAGTGTTATTAGTAGTTGTTTAACACTACTCAGTATCAGTATTACAGGTTGAGAAACATACTTACCTTGATGAAGGTCTGTCCTGGTTATCCAAGAATGATTAAAGCAAATTATGTTACATAGTGTTATTAGTAGTTGTTTAACACTACTCAGTATCAGTATTACAGGTTGAGAAACATACTTACCTTGATGAAGGTCTGTCCTGGTTATCCAAGAATGATTAAAGCAAATTATGTTACATAGTGTTCTTAGTAGTTGTTTAACACTACTCAGTATCAGTATTACAGGTTGAGAAACATACTTACCTTGATGAAGGTCTGTCCTGGTTATCCAAGAATGATTAAAGCAAATTATGTTACATAGTGTTATTAGTAGTTGTTTAACACTACTCAGTATCAGTATTACAGGTTGAGAAACATACTTACCTTGATGAAGGTCTGTCCTGGTTATCCAAGAATGATTAAAGCAAATTATGTTACATAGTGTTATTAGTAGTTGGTTAACACTACTCAGTATCAGTATTACAGGTTGAGAAACATACTTACCTTGATGAAGGTCTGTCCTGGTTATCCAAGAATGATTAAAGCAAATTATGTTACATAGTGTTCTTAGTAGTTGTTTAACACTACTCAGTATCAGTATTACAGGTTGAGAAACATACTTACCTTGATGAAGGTCTGTCCTGGTTATCCAAGAATGATTAAAGCAAATTATGTTACATAGTGTTATTAGTAGTTGTTTAACACTACTCAGTATCAGTATTACAGGTTGAGAAACATACTTACCTTGATGAAGGTCTGTCCTGGTTATCCAAGAATGATTAAAGCAAATTATGTTACATAGTGTTATTAGTAGTTGTTTAACACTACTCAGTATCAGTATTACAGGTTGAGAAACATACTTACCTTGATGAAGGTCTGTCCTGGTTATCCAAGAATGATTAAAGCAAATTATGTTACATAGTGTTATTAGTAGTTGGTTAACACTACTCAGTATCAGTATTACAGGTTGAGAAACATACTTACCTTGATGAAGGTCTGTCCTGGTTATCCAAGAATGATTAAAGCAAATTATGTTACAAAGTGTTCTTAGTAGTTGTTTAACACTACTCAGTATCAGTATTACAGGTTGAGAAACATACTTACCTTGATGAAGGTCTGTCCTGGTTATCCAAGAATGATTAAAGCAAATTATGTTACAAAGTGTTCTTAGTAGTTGTTTAACACTACTCAGTATCAGTATTACAGGTTGAGAAACATACTTACCTTGATGAAGGTCTGTCCTGGTTATCCAAGAATGATTAAAGCAAATTTAATTACTTACGCTGCTCATTTAGTGATTCCCTTTGATGGAATAACCACCTAACTGCAACTTTACAACATAGCCAAGTAGGACAATATTGATTATTCTAGTTAAGTCCTTGAGACACATCTGAATTGTCCTGTTATAGCTCCAGGCCGGTTCATGTCACAAGTTCATGTCAAAAGTTGGCCTGTGATACTCCAATACTGAAACTATGTATAGTGCCAAAACAAAAGCATTCACATTGCTAAACTCACAACTAGTATTTAGTCACTTAGCCATAATACCAACTTATCTCATAATTTTGTAACATTTTAAACCTAAGATTTAATATAAGTCTGCCCGAAATGCCTAGCCATGCCAGGCGTTCTAGTGGTACACTCTGTAATTATTAATTTACTACATGTAAACCACACAATAACCAAATTCTGTAAACTCAGCATTGTAATACTTATAGAGAATAAAGTTTGAATTTGAATTTGAATATGTCTCAGCTCCCTGAGACACTTCTGAACTGTCCTGTTATGGCGTCAGGCTGGTTCATGTCACATATGTCTCTGCTCTCTGAGACATTTCTGAACTGTCCTGTTATGGCTCCAGGCTGGTTCATGTCACATATATCTCAGCTCTCTGAGGCACTTCTGAACTGTCCTGTTATTGCGTCAGGCTGGTTTATGTCACATATGTCTCAGCTTCTTGAGACACTTCTGAACTGTCCTGTTATGGCGTCAGGCTGGGGAGGAGTTAGCGTGGGGGTGAGGTGTGGTAGTAGTGTGGGGTGAGGTGAGTTAGTTTGCAGGTGAGGTGTGATAATAGTGTGGGGGTGAGGTGTGGAAATAGTGAGGGCGTGAGGTGTGGTAGTAGTGAGGGGGTGAGGTGTGTTAGGTTAGGAGTGAGATGATTTACTTTGGGGATGAGGTGTTAGTGTGGGGGGCAGGTGTGGCAGTAGAGTGGGGTGAGGTGTGTTAGTTTGGGGTGAGATGTGTTTGCGTAGGGTGAGGTGTGGTAATAGTTTGAGGATGAGGTGTGGAAATAGTGTGGGTGTGAGGTGTTGTAGTAGTGTGGGGGTGAGGTGTGGTAATAGTGTGGGGGTAAGGCGTGGTAATAGTGTGGGGGAGAGGTGTGGAAATAGTGTGGGTGTGATTTGTTGTAGTAGTGTGAGGGTGAGGTGTGTTAGTTTGGGGGTGAGGTGTGGAAATAGTGTGGGTGTGAGGTGTTGCAGTACTGAGAGGGTGAGGTGTGTTAGTTTGGGGGTGAGATGTGTTTGCGTAGGGTGAGGTGTGGTAATAGTGTGGGGATGAGGTGTGGTAGTGTGGGTATGAGGTGTTGTAGTAATGTGGGGGTGAGGTGTGTTACTGTGGAAGTGAGATGATTTACTTTGGGGATGAGGTGTTAGTGTTTGGGTGAGGTGTGGTAGTATTGTGAGGGTGAGGTGTGTTAGTTTGGGGGTGAGGTGTTTTAGTGTTGGGGTTAGGTGCAGTAATAGTGTGGGGGTAAGGAGTGTTAGTGTGGGGGTGAAATGTGGTAATAGTGTGGGGGTGAACTTTGGAAACACTGTGGGTTTGAGGAATGGTGGTAGTGAGGGGGTGAGGTGTGTTAGTGTCGGACAGAGATGTTTTACTTTGGAGGTGAAGTGTGGCAGTACTGTGGGGGGGAGGGGTGGCAGTAGTCTGGGGGTGAGTTGTGTTAATAGTGTGGGGGTGAGGTGTGTTAGCGTGGGGATGAGGTGTTGCAGTGTGGAGGTGAGGTGTGGTAGTAGTGTTGGGGGTGAGGTGTGTTAGTTTTGGGGTGAGGTGTGTTAGTGTGGAGGTGAGGTGTGGTAATAGTGTAGGGGTGACATATGGAAATAGTGTGGGTGTTTGGTGTGGAAGTAGTGTGTGTATGAGGTATGGTTGAAGTGCGAGAGTGAGATGTTGTAGTAGTGTGAGGGTGAGGGGTGATAGAAATGTGAGGGTGAGGTGTAATAGTGTGGGGTGATTGTCCTAATCACTCTTGGGCCGTGCGGACAGGCTGCGCAGTGGCTCCTGATTCAACTGGTTTACTGCGTAGTTTTCCTGTTTTGTGCATACAACATGGCGGATCGCATTGGACCGGGTGAGCACTGTTTGTGTGGAATTGGTGCGTGGCACGCTTACAGGAACAACAATTCAGGTGTTACTGCCTGCCATCCTCAGTGAGGTATATGGAATACTAAACGAAGAATTAAGTGGAGTAGCAGTAAATGGTGTGTCGAGAATTTTCATCAAGTTTAAAGACGCAGGATTCTACGCAAGCATAGTCAACAAATATCAAGAGAAAAGGCTAGCAGTGAACACTATGGTGGAAGTCTGCTTACATGATGTGTCCAGCTATGTGACGTGGGTGAAAGTACGAAACGTGCCTTTTGAGGCGACAGAGCATGATGTGATGGCGGTGTTTAGCAGCTATGGAAAAATCCACTCAGCAGAGATGGGGGGTGTGGCAAAATGGACCTTATGAGGGGCTACCTGAAGGATCATTTACGCTGAAAATGACGTTGAGGCAGCCAATTCCATCATACGTACTTATGGAGGTCTTCCAGACGCAGGTCTACGTGTACTACTCAGGGCAGCGGAAGACTTGCAGATTATGTGGTTCTTTTGAACATATGGCGGCCCAATGCTATAAAAAAGCTGGACGGAGGGAACAGGTACCAGTGATCTTACAACAGAGGAATGCTGTGGGGGTGTTGGAGGAAGGAGTAAGGCCAAACAAAAATCCTTGCCGATGGAGTGAAGAAGTGGATAGGGCTGAGGCAGCTATGGAGGAAAGTGTAACACTAACAGTTGATAAGGGACAGACGACATCGACGTCTGATGAGGAGGGTACGGGCCAACAGGATGGCTTGCTGGAAGATGTATGCTTTATACACGAACATAATCATAAGATAGGCTGTGCTTTGGCATTAAAATGTTATGAATTGTATGTAAGTGGGTCTGTTAGGTTAAAAGGGGGAGTGGTAGTGGCTGTGAAAGAAAATAGTCCCCTACGTATTATAAAGTGGGAAGAAGGGAGAGGAGGGTAGTGAGGGTGGATGGTGAGTGGGGAGCATCTAGAGTATGTTTCATTGGGGTTTATATGCCAGCAGAGAATATAATCAAAGTAAAAGAGGATTTTGTGAGAGACGTTTTGGTGTATTTTTTAAGGGGTTTACTTCTAGTCACTGTAATTTGGGGGGGACTGGAACTGTGTTATAAGGGGGGGGACGTGGAGCCAAGGGGGGCGGGTTGAGTGTTACGGTAGTTATGCAATGTTTTACAGGATGCAGGGGTGAGGGACGTGGAGGGGAGTGGGGCTTGGAGAGTGGATTTCACTTTTGTTAGAAGAGATTATTCAGCGAGGTTAGATAGGATTTATATAACGGGAGCAGTTAGTGTAGGAGGGGTAAAAACAGTGGATGTAGGGTTTTCGGATCATAGGGCAGTTTTGGTAGAGCTGGATTGGGAGGGTGTGGTAAAGGTATATTCAAGTTTCTGGAAGTTAAATGCGAGGTTGGTGAGGAGTGAGGTGCTGAATGCAGCGTTTAGTGACTGGTGGGGACAATTGTGGAGGGCAAGGGAGTATTTTGGATTGGTGGGAAAATAGGGCTAAACCTGGTATCGCGGGGTTTTATGAATATAGAGAAATACGAAATGACATGCATGCGAGGATCTAGGTCATTGATAACAATGGCAACTGTCATCAATTGGATGAGTTTGAATTTGAATTTTAATTGAAGGTAGAAAACTATAGTTGATACATGAAATGATGTAATATTCTTAGTTCATACTGCATATTGTAAGATGGAAGGAATACCTTTAGGGTTTTTAGACATTGTTTGAAGGCATAACCATCCGCAGGAGGACATATGTATAATGGTTATGGTGTGGAGTTCACTTTTGTATGATTTACAGTTTATATTCAAATTTTGTATGTAGTTTCGTTTTTTAATAAAAAAATAAAAAAAAATAGTGTGGGGCGACGTACGGTAGCAGTGTGGGGGTGACGTATGGTAGTAGTGTGGAGGTGAGGTGTGTTAGTGTTGGGGCGAGATGTGTTAATTTCGGGGAAAGGTGTGTTAGTGTTGGGGTGAGGTGTGGAAATAGTGAGGGTGTATGGTGTGGTATTAGTGTTGGGGTGATGTGTGTTAGTGCGGGGGTGAGGTATGATAGAAATGTGAGAGTGAGGTGTGTTAGTGCGGGGATGAGTTATGGGAGTAGTGTGGGGTGACTTGTGTTAGTGCTTGGGTGAGGTACGATAGAAGTGTGAGAGTGAGGTGTGTTAGTGTGGGGGTGAGGTGTGGAAATAGTGTGGGGTGAGGTATGATAGAAGTGTGAGAGTGAGATGTGGTAGTGTGGGGGTGAGGTGTGTTAGTGCTTGGGTGAGGTATGGTAGAAGTGTGAGAGTGAGGTGTGGTAGAAATGTGAGGGTGAGGTGTGATAGAAATTTGAGGGTGAGGTGTTTTAATAGTGTGGGGTGAGGTATGGAAGTGGTGTGGGCGTCAGTTGAGGTAGTAGGGTGGGGGTAAGGTGTAGTAGTAGCGTGGGGAAGAGGTGAATTAGTTTGGGGGTGAGATGTGTTATTTTGAAGGTGAGGTGTGGAACTAGTGTTGGGGTGAGGTGTGGTTGTAGTGTGAGTTTGAGATGTGGTAATAGTGTGGGGGTGAGATGTGTAAGTGTAGGGGTGAGGTAAGGTAGTAGTGTGGAGGTGAGATGTGGTAGTAGTGTGGGTGTGAGGTGTGATAGCAGTGTGGGGGTGAGGTTCGGTAGCAGTGTGGGGGTGAGGTATGGTAGCAGTGTGGTTGTGGGGTGTGGTAGTTTGGGATGAGGTGTGGTAGTAATGTAGGGGTGAGGTGTTGTAGCAGTGTCGGGATGAGGTGTTTCTAGTAGTGTGGGAGTGAGGAGTGGTGGTAGTGTTGAGGTGAGGAGTGGTAGTAGTGTGGGGGTGAGGTGTGGAAATAGTGCGGGGATGAGGTGTGGTACTAGTGTGAGGGTGAGATGTGGAGTGAGGAGTGGTGGTAGTGTGGGGTAGGGTGGGGATGAGGTGTGCAGAAGTAGTGGTGGGGATGAAGTGTGGTACTAGTGTGAGGGTGAGATGTGGTAGTAGGGTGGGGATGAAGTGTGGTACTAGTGTGAGGGTGAGATGTGGTAGTAGGGTGGGGATGAAGTGTGGTACTAGTGTGAGGGTGAGATGTGGTAGTAGGGTGGGGATGAAGTGTGGTACTAGTGTGAGGGTGAGATGTGGTAGTAGGGTGGGGATGAAGTGTGGTAGTAGTGTGAGGGTGAGATGTGGTAGTAGGGTGGGGATGAAGTGTGGTAGTAGTGTGAGGGTGAGATGTGGTAGTAGGGTGGGGATGAAGTGTGGTAGTAGTGTGAGGGTGAGATGTGGTAGTAGGGTGGGATGAAGTGTGGTAGTAGTGTGAGGGTGAGATGTGGTAGTAGGGTGGGGATGAAGTGTGGTAGTAGTGTGAGGGTGAGATGTGGTAGTAGGGTGGGGAATGAAGTGTGGTAGTAGTGTGTAGGGTGGGGAGAAGTGTGGTACTAGTGTGAGTGAGAGGATGTGGTAGTAGTGGAGTGAGGGATGAAGTGTGGTAGTAGTGTGAGGGTGAGATGTGGTAGTAGGGTGGGGATGAAGTGTGGTAAGTGTGTGGTAGTAGGTGAGGGTGAGATGTGGTAGTGTGGTAGTAGTGTGAGGGTGAGATGTGGTGAGATGTGGTAGTAGGGTGTGGATGAAGTGTGGCACTAGTGTGAGGGTGAGATGTGGTAGTACGGTGGGGATGAAGTGTGGTAGTAGTGTGAGGGTGAGATGTGGTAGTAGGGTGGGGATGAAGTGTGGTAGTAGTGTGAGGGTGAGATGTGGTAGTAGGGTGGGGATGAAGTGTGGTAGTAGTGTGAGGGTGAGATGTGGTAGTAGGGTGGGAATGAAGTGTGGTAGTAGTGTGAGGGTGAGATGTGGTAGTAGGGTGGGGGTGAAGTGTGGTAGTAGTGTGAGGGTGAGATGTGGTAGTAGGGTGGGGATGAAGTGTGGTAGTAGTGTGAGGGTGAGATGTGGTAGTAGGGTGGTGTGGTACTAGTGTGAGGGTGAGATGTGGTAGTACGGTGGGGATGAAGTGTGGTAGTAGTGTGAGGGTGAGATGTGGTAGTAGGGTGGGAATGAAGTGTGGTAGTAGTGTGAGGGTGAGATGTGGTAGTAGGATGAGGATGAAGTGTGGTAGTAGTGTGAGGGTGAGATGTGGTAGTAGGGTGGGGATGAAGTGTGGTAGTAGTGTGAGGGTGAGATGTGGTAGTAGGATGAGGATGAAGTGTGGTAGTAGTGTGAGGGTGAGATGTGGTAGTAGGGTGGGAATGAAGTGTGGTAGTAGTGTGAGGGTGAGATGTGGTAGTAGGATGAGGATGAAGTGTGGTAGTAGTGTGAGGGTGAGATGTGGTAGTAGGGTGGGGATGAAGTGTGGTAGTAGTGTGAGGGTGAGATGTGGTAGTAGGGTGGGGATGAAGTGTGGTAGTAGTGCCACATACGTTTCAGCTCCCTGAGACACTTCTGAACTAAACTGTTATGGCTATAGTCTAGTTATGTCACGTATGTCACAGTTCACTGAGACACTGCTCAACAGTCATGCTATGGCGCCATGCTGGTTTATGTCACAAATGTCACAGCTCCCCGAGACACTGCTCAACAGTCATGCTATGGTGCCATGCTGGCTTATGTCACAAATGTCACAGCTCCCCGAGACACTGCTCAACAGTCATGCTATGGTGCCATGCTGGTTCATGTCACAAATGTCACAGCTCCCCGAGACACTGCTCAACAGTCATGCTATGGTGCCATGCTGGTTTATGTCACAAATGTCACAGCTCCCCGAGACACTGCTCAACAGTCATGCTATGGTGCCATGCTGGCTTATGTCACAAATGTCACAGCTCCCCGAGACACTGCTCAACAGTCATGCTATGGTGCCATGCTGGTTTATGTCACAAATGTCACAGCTCCCCGAGACACTGCTCAACAGTCATGCTATGGTGCCATGCTGGTTCATGTCACAAATGTCACAGCTCCCCGAGACACTGCTCAACAGTCATGCTATGGTGCCATGCTGGTTTATGTCACAAATGTCACAGCTCCCCGAGACACTGCTCAACAGTCATGCTATGGTGCCATGCTGGTTTATGTCACAAATGTCACAGCTCCCCGAGACACTGCTCAACAGTCATGCTATGGTGCCATGCTGGTTTATGTCACAAATGTCACAGTTCACTGAGACACTGCTCAACAGTCATGCTATGGCGCCATGCTGGCTTATGTCACAAATGTCACAACTCCCCGCGATACTGCTCAACAGTCATGCTATGGTGCCATGTTGGCTTATGTCACAAATGTCACAGTTCACTGAGACACTGCTCAACAGTCATGCTATGGCGCCATGCTGGTTTATGTCACAAATGTCGCAGCTCCCCGAGACACTGCTCAACAGTCATGCTATGGCGCCATGCTGGTTTATGTCACAAATGTCACAGCTCCCCGAGACACTGCTCAACAGTCATGCTATGCGCCATGCTGGCTTATGTCACAAATGTCACAGCTCCCCGAGACACTGCTCAACAGTCATGCTATGCGCCATGCTGGCTTATGTCACAAATGTCACAGCTCCCCGAGACATTGCTCAACAGTCATGCTATGGTGCGCCATGTCACTGAGCTTATGTATGGTGCATGCTGGTTTAACATGTCACAGCTCCCCGAGACATTGCTCAACAGTCATGCTATGAAGAATTGAGACACTTATGCAACACATGGGAATCTTTATTTAAGAAACGTTTCTCCACACAGTGGCTTCATCAGTCCAATACAAAATAGAAATGGGTAAGGAGAGGAGAAGTTTGAGGTAATCAGTCACTCAACATGGAAACGATGTGTTCAGTCCATCACTCTTGAAGGTAGTGCAGCATAGGGCCAGAGAGGTGGCTTATATACTGCGGTGAGATGAGTTGAAGCAGGAGGAGGCGGGATCACAGTGGGACCTGCCACTAGTGTAAGTAGGTCGTCGTCCAAAGGTTGGGCAAGCGTTGAAGTCTTTGTACCAAGATCCCATGATGAATGGGATTGATGAATGTTGAATCTGGAGCAAAGATCCTGCATTATGCCATTTATAAACTCAGACCCATTGTCTGACAGAAGGACACGTGGGCAAGTATGACGAAGAACAACATGCTCACGGAAAGCACTAGCGACCGTTTCCGCGGTTTTATCAGGAATGGGTACTAATTCACTGTACCGCGTCAAGTTATCTACCATTACAAGCAGGTGCTTATTTCCCTTCTCCGAGGTCGAGAAGTTCGTCAACAGGTCGACAGAAGTTCTCTCCCAGGGCTCCTTTGTAATGGGATACTTTAGAATGGGGTTAGGACCTGTAATGGTACCCTTGTGCTGTAGACAAACAACACACTGGTGTACATGCTTGGCAATGTCCGCTGCCATCTTAGGCCAGAAATATTTCATTCGTGCCTGTTTGATACTGCGGTCCTTCCCGGGGTGCGCTACACCTGGGACATTGTGGATCAACCCAAGAGTAGCTCGTATCATGGACTCTGGTATCACCAGTTGGTATACGGTTCTGCCGGGGTCCACCAGCTGTGCAACACGGCACAGTACTCCTTGGTTGACCACCAAATCCTTCAGTGGAACGGGAGACTTGACCTGTAAGTCAACGTCCTCCTTGGTCAGGAAACGAAGGACTGGAGACCACACAGGGTCCTGTCGTTGGGCTCTCTCGAGATCCTCAACAGAGAACGAATTGCCGACACTCACGAATGCTATATGTCTCGACAGGGCATCAGCTACAACATTTTGCTTACCTGGGACATAGCAAATTTCAGGGTTGTAGTCATTGAACGTGAGCGACCACCGAGCATGCTTTCCCGAGAGGTTCTTATTCGCAAAAAGGGCCAATAAGGGTAAATGATCTGTATAAATCTTGATAGGATAATGATAGATGATATCCCGAAAATGACTCAGGGCCCATACAATGGCTAAAGCTTCTAGCTCTGTCACTGAATAATTGACTTCCGCTTTAGTAAGAACACGGCTAGCATAGGCAATAGGCTGTTGCTTACCATTAGATTCCTGTGACAAGACTGCACCGATGCCAACTTTGCTGGCATCAGTCGTCAAGGTAAATGCCTTGGTGAAATCAGGGAATCTAAGGGTTGGGGCTGATGTTAACTTGTTCTTAAGAATGACAAAAGCTCGTTCCTGATCACACGTCCACTCAAAAGGGGCATCCTTCTTGAGTAAGCGTGTCAGGGGTGCAGCAATGGTGGAGAAACCTGCGATAAAGGTGCGGTAGAAACCCGCCAGGCCTATGAAGGACCGGACTGCATCCGCCGTTATGGGTCTGGGGAATTTCTGCACGGCCGAGATTTTAGACTCGTCTGTCTTTATGCCATTCTGAGTCACTACGTGACCCAGAAATTTTATTTCCTTCCGGAGGAAATGACATTTGGAGAGCTTTACCTTAAGATTTGCCTGAGCTAGCCTGTCCAATACCCTGTCAAGTTTCTCAAGATGTGACGGGACATCTTGCGACATGACTATGAGATCATCCAGGTAGACCATGAGCGTGCCACCTAGGAGGGTACGGAAAATTGTCGTCATCAAACGACTAAACGTGATTGGGCTTCCGCGCAAGCCGAAGGGCATCCTCCTGAACTGGTAATGACCAGTTGGCGTAGAGAAAGCTGTCAACTCTCTGCTCTCATCATCGAGGGGGATCTGCCAGAACCCTTGAAGAAGATCAAGAGTTGAAAAGACCTTATTATCGCCGATGTTCTGCAACAGGTCGTTCAGAACTGGCAATGGAAAGCGGTCTGGGATGGTACATGCATTCAGTTTCCTGTAATCGATAACAGGGCGCCAGGTTCCGTCTTTCTTGGGAACCAGAATAAGGGGAGCGTTCCACGGGGAAGTGGACTCCTCAATAACTCCATCACGGAGCATCCGTGTAATGAGTTCTTCGGCGAAGACTCTTTGCGCATGTGGCAGGCGATACGCAGGTACATAAATGGGTTTAGTACCTTTGTCAAGTGGAATACGGTGAGAGATCAGTGGGGTCAAACCCATCGACTCACCATCTAGTGCAACTGCAGAACGTGCACGATTGAGAACCTGGAGAAGTTTTGGGACCTCTTCAGGATAGTCTGTCAAAGCTAGATCATCTTCCTGCACTGGCCGGGTGTTGGAAGAGTCAGCAGCAGACTCGCCTGGGAGAACTGCACTCACAAGGAAGTCAGCTGGGGCTTCACCCTCCACTCTCACCGGGAGAGGGAATCTGACAAGGTCGACAAGTGAGGTATTCTTCCGCAGGGGAAATTCTCGACTATGCATGTTGACAACAAGGACTTGCAACTTACCACGTTGCACTGTGTGCAAGGATGGTTCAAGGGAGAGGCCCTTGACTCGGCATGTGTCATTGTCAACCAGCACATGGTCTCCTTCAAAAGCTCTGCTCACGTACACCGTAACAGGAGTGAGTGAGTTAGCTGACAAAGTGACGTCATACTTTGTACAAGCAGTAACTCTGCTCGCTGATGCCATGACACGAGTCAGACAGTCGCCTGCCGACAGGGATACTGCGGCTTGACAACTGCTGGTCTCTACAACAGCGTCAGAGTTAGAGTGAAGGTTAGACTGGGCGTCCCCAGACTGGGTTTCACTGGTAACTAAGCGCTGATGGCCAGGAGGTGATGGGCAACGAGCTCTACTACGAGGTCGATCCGGACAAGAGTATGCACTGTGCATACTCTGAGACAGAGTAGCACGTAGTGGATCCTAAGCGCACGCCCCAGAAGGGCACATCCACTCCGTTGAATTCCGCTTTCCACTCAGCTGGATCTAAGCGGATCCTAAGATCTGCCATGGTTTTGAACCCTATGAGCAGGTCACCATGGAAAACAATACCATCTACGACTAAGAATTTTGCGGACAGCTTGTGACCCTGGACCACAAATTCTAGCGTTGTGCGACCGCGAACCGTCAGCGGATTACCTGAGACTCCTCTCAAGGTCTAAATGGCAGACGGCTCTGTCAACATGGCCGCGTGAAGGCCAATGTCTCGGAAAAAAGTGGAGCGGACAATGTTAACCACCGAACCTGTATCTAGGAAAAGCTGAACAGGCTTATGGTGGACAGTGGACTCGATGAGCGGTCCACATGGGTTGTCATACCGAACATGAAGGCATGACAGGCCGACGAGATCCCCGGAGTCACAGCTGCTCGAGGCTCGACACTTGTTGACGAGGCTCGACCTGGAAGGTACGGTACGGTACGAGTCTCGGCAACAACGTCAAGACACTCTGTTTCCTCACTGTCGGCAAGCGTATCACTGCCCAGGGCGGCGAATGCATTGCGGACAGGGACGGAATACAGCGACTCCGACAGGGTTACTATGTCTTTTGCTGGTTTTGCGGACGCGCCTCTTCCCCCGAACTAGTGGAAGGGCTTCTACGAGCACGTGCATTGCGCGACGACTGCTTGCTCCTCTCCGCTGACAGCATACTTTGCAGCTTGTTACACTCATGGGAGGTATGACTGGAAGTATTGTGGTACATACAGACTCCCTCGCGAGGCTGAGCATGGGGACGGTGACGGTTACCTTGATACTGAGCATGGGGACGGTTACGGCTACTTTGATACTGAGCGTGGGGATGGTTACGGTTACTGGGATACTGAGCGTGGGGACTGTGACGGTTACTTTGCGGGGACTTAGGTTTGTAACACTCCGATCGGTAGTGCCCTCGTTTGCCACAGTTGAAACAAGTCACTACACGCTTAGCGGGTGAGGTTGGGGGTGGTGTCTGCTGGCGACGTTTCGCCCTGGTCCAGGAAGTCGATGACTGCCTTTTTGTATGAGACTGACTATTACAACCTAGGATTTCAAATGGCCTGTTATCCCAGGTGTAATGGGAGCAAATAAACACAGTAGAAAAAGTTTAGACTTATATTATCCTTCACCAATTATAACAGCAATATGTACACTATGTACAGTGATAAATATAGTGCACTCCACGGTAAGCAAGGCAGAAATAGAAGCCACAAGATAGCAGACCGTGCTTCAACCAGCTCTAGAGTGGGAATGACAAGGGCAGACAGGAGAGCGGTATCCACATAACCTCTGCGATTGTCAATCCCACCTTCTTATTGGCTAGAACCTGGTCACTAGTTGAACGATGGGGCCCCATCATCAACTCTTAGCAACCTGGTTCGCTGGTTGGGGGAGATAGCCTGTAAATGAGGGTGTGTCCATGCGCCGAATAAAGGTTACGTACTCTTTGCATGCCACACCCCCACCCCCGAGAAGGCTCAGGATTAGGCTGCCACCTCCCAGTGGTAACCGTGCCGCCATGGCACAAAATAATGGGACCGCCTATCCTCTCCACCATCCAACTCTTAGAGCTCAGCTTTCCTAGTGCCTGAAAGCCAAACCCTAAACTCAGAGTGAGACAGCAGTCAGATAAGCCAACATAGGTCCAAGATACAAGCGGACGGTAGCCCGTATCCCCTCACTAAAAAAAAACCCCACATCAGGGGATAAAAAAAAAGAGCTTGAAAGGGGGGTTACCACAAATACATCCTAACCTAAATAAAATATTAAACTAGACTCTTGACAAAGAGTCTGCCAACACATTTTCTTTGCCGGCAATATATTTAATAAAAATATTGTAGGGCTGCAGCCTGAGAGTCCAACGCATAAGCCTTGTGTTGTGATTCTTCATGGCTTGGAGATAGACTAACGGGTTGTGATCACTGTAGACTGTGACCACCTGCGATGTTTGGCCCACATAAACATCGAAATGCTCCAAAGCCATTACCAGCGCGAGGGCTTCTTTTTCAATGGTAGAGTAAGCTCTCTGATGTGGCTGGAACTTGGCTGAAAAGTATGCGATTGGCTGCAGCTCCTTGTTCCCGATTTGTAATAGTACCGCCCCAACCCCAGACTCACAAGCATCAACCTGTAATGAAAAAGGTTTGGAGAAGTCTGGAGACAAGAGAATGGGTGCAGAGCACAATAATCTTTTTGCTTTATTAAAAGCAGTGTTACAATCTGACGTCCAATTAAAGGGAACTTTATGACTGGTAAGAGAGGTAAGAGGGGCTACAATATCTGAGAAATTCTTACAGAATCTTCTGTAAAATCCTATCATGCCTAGGAAACGTTGAAGAGATTTCCTATCATGAGGAACTGGATATTCTTTAATCGAAAGAACTTTAGCAAGTTTAGGTGCAACTTTACCACTACCTACTTCATGGCCTAGAAAAGTGACAGTGGCCTGGCCAAAGGAAGATTTAGACAAATTAACTGTTAATTGGGAATTCTTAAAGGTCTCAAACAGAGCTTTAAGTCTAAGTAGGTGTTGATCCCAAGTATCAGACACCACAACAATATCATCTAGGTATGCTGCCGTGCCTTCAAGTCCTTTAATAGCCTGATGGACGAGTTTCTGGAATGAAGAGGGGGAATTTTTCATTCCGAAGGGGGTAACTGTATACTGATAATGACCTCCTGGAATCACGAAGGCAGAGATTTCCTTCGCCTTATCTGTCAAAGGTACCTGATAGTAACCTTTAAGGAGATCTAATTTGGACACAAAAGTAGCCTTACCCACAAAGTCAATTACGTCATCCAGACGAGGAAGAGGGTAAGCATCTGTAATTGTGACCTCGTTCACTTTACGGTAGTCTGTGCACATACGAAACCCTCCATCAGCCTTTTTTACTAGGATGCACGGTGAAGCCCATGGACTAGACGACTCCTCCACTAAACCATGTTCTAACAAGAAGTCTACTTCCTGCTGAAGTAACCTTTGCTTTTCAGGATTAGCTCTGTAGGGGGAGAGTTTAATTGGTTTAGATTTTCCCACATCTACATCATGGTAACCTAACGTACATTTTTTCGGCACATCCGAAAAAATATTAGGATATGACTGTAGAAGCTCAGTTAAATTGGTTGCTTGTATTTCAGATAATCCATCCATTAACGGGCTAGGATCCTTGAGGAGGACAGAATTTGAAAGTTTAGTATTAATTTCAGAGATAGAGTGCAAAGAGTCAGAGTCGTCCTCAGAGGTAGAGGACAGAGTCATTACTGGGACTATCTGGTGTATGAAAGGCCTTGATTTGATTTATGTGGTAAGTTTTTGTTTTTGAGGTCTTATCAATGGGAGCTACCACATAATTTAAATCAGATAATCTACTTACTATCTGCATAGGTCCCGTAAATCTAGCTTTCAAGGTGTGGCCAGGTATAGGTTCCTGCACCAACACCTTGTCTCCTGGATGGAAGGAGCGGAATTGTGCACTTCTGTCATACCTCTGTTTCATCTTACTTTGAGCTGTCTTTAGCTTAGCCGTGGCTAACTCACGTGCCACCTGCAACCTTGAAGACGGGTTGTAGAGTGCTGAGCTTACGTCTTCTCCCATCCATCCTTCTTTGAGCACCCGAAGAGGACCTCGTACATTGTGCCCAAAGATCAGCTCAAACGGACTATACCCTGTAGACTCTTGCACCGTCTCTCGTACTGAGAACAGCAACAATGGTAGAGATTCATCCCAATCTGTCGGAAAGTGCATGCAAAAACTTCTCATCATTGTTTTTAATGTTTGGTGGAATCTTTCCAAGGCGCCTTGGGACTGAGGGTGATAGGCAGTGGATAAGTTGTGAATTATCCCTAACCTAGTTAATACTTCCCTAAATGCTTTGGCAGTGAAGTTAGTACCTTGATCACTTTGTATAGTTTTAGGAATGCCAAAACAAGAAATGAATTTTGTTAAAGCTTTGAGAATAGCTTTAGTATTGATACTACGCATTGGGATCGCTTCAGGATATCTGGTTACTTTATCCATAATTGTAAATAAATACTGATTTCCAGACTTTGACTTAGGTAGTGGACCTACACAATCTATAATTAAATCTGCAAAAGGTTCTCCATCAGCAGGTATGGGTTGGAGAGGTGCAGGTTTAATAGAATGTCCAGGTTTTCCAACTTGCTGACATTCTCGGCAACACCTAATATGATTCTTCACATCTTTCTTTAATGTTGGCCAATAAAATTCTTTTGTGATTCTATACAAGGTTTTTGTAATTCCTAAGTGACCTCCTGATGACGTATTATGAGCTATATTTAATATCTGAGGTCTATACTTGGTTGGAACCACTAACCTGTCGTATAATTGCCGGCCCTCTGTCTCCTTACCAGTCTCAGTGCATACCAAATAATCATTTTTAACTTCATACTTGACTGGATGACCCAAAGAGGATTTACCCATGGCTGCCTGAAAAGCGAATTTTAAAGAAGGGTCCTTTCGTTGTTCCTCCCGGAAGGACAGTCCCTCGGGCATGGAAACAGAGACATCTGGCAATCCTGCAACCTGGGAATAGGAAGGCTTGATCGGGGTCTGTTCACTTGATTTACGAGACTCCGGCCGGTGTGTCTCATAAAACAACGTGGCTATTCCGAGATCGGAGTCGTCCAAGGATAGGTCAACATTCTCCCCAGACAGCCCTTGGGATGTTGCCCGAGTTATGGCCAACACTGGAGAAGCATTAATCATTATAGGTTCAGGACACGAAGTAACAGTAGTAATGTTATTACCCAGTAATAACATGGCATTTTTCATGGGAAATCCTTTTGAGATACCTACAGTCAAGTACCCAGTGTAATATTTGCACTGTACATAAATTTTATGCAAAGGAACAGAATATATAGTTCCTCCATAGGCTTCCAATAAAACTGATGAATTCAAGGAAGTATTCTCTGAAAGGGGTAATATTCCTTCTCTGACAAGTGAGCAATATGCTCCAGTATCTCTAAAGGTATTTACTTTAGTTGGTTCTGAGTTTTCCTGAAGGGAAATAAGACTTTCGCAATAATAAGGGGCCATACCTTTTTCTACTTCTCTAGGGGACATGTTACTAGGGATATTAGAGATTTTCCCGATGGGTTGAGGTTTTTGGGGGCAGTTGGAACTGATATGACCTACTTTATTACACCTGAAGCAGACGACAGGCTTGCCCTTTACTCCCTGATGACGTTGCAAGTGGTGTCGTTCTGGCTGGTGCCTCTCTGGATATTGTTGTCGAGATGCTCCATAAGTAGTTTGCCTCTCCGCAGGGGGACCATATGTTGAGAAGCGTGGCTCACCAGGTGACTTGGTTGGATGTCGTAGACGCTCTCCCTCCGGCTGGCACTTCATTCTCCAATGTTGTCGATCTCTGCTCACGCCAGACTGTTGAAAAGAGAGACGGGACCGCTCGGACAAGGAGCGGTTCGTTTCGAAGGTATCAGCCAACCTGGCCGCCTCCAATGCAGTGGTTAAGTCACGATCCTGCAGAAAGACACGAACCTCTGGTCCCACAGACTCCAGCAGGTTATCAATCAGAATAAGCTGAGTGGCCTGTCCGGGAGGATAATGATTATCTAGAATGATTTCTGGACGATCATATCCGGGATGACGGTTCGGGATACATATTACATTGATCTTTGTGTGTCGGTCCTTTTGTGGTGGGGGTGTTGCGGCCCCTGCCAAACTAGCGGTTAAATAGTTAACCTGCCGGCCGGCAGTACCACTGGGTGCGTCATCAAACCCAATGTGGGGGCTGCTGAGCCGGCCTTAGAGCAGTAAGAGCCTGAGTGCCTCACGGTACACACCTAAGCAGTAGGTACCTGACCACCGAAGGGTACACGTCTACTGGCTTTAGTAACAGTATGTACCAGAGCGCCTCGCTGTACACACCTAAGCAGTAGGTACCTGACCACCGAAGGGTACACGTCTACTGGCTTTAGTAACAGTATGTACCAGAGCGCCTCGCTGTACACACCTAAGCAGTAGGTACCTGACCACCGAAGGGTACACGTCTACTGGCTTTAGAAATATTATGTACCTGAGCGCCTCGCTGTACACACCTAAGCAGTAGGTACCTGACCACCGAAGGGTACACGTCTACTGGCTTCAACATTAAGTACCTGAACTCCTCAGGGTACACGTCTATGCAGTAGGTACCTGACCACCGAATCGTACCTATCTACTGGCGTTAGAAGAACCGCTCACCGCAGCTCACTGAGTCTGTTGGCCTCAGTTACTTGACGGCCGCATTCAGTGAGCTTGCAGCATGGTGTTCGGCTAGCGGTGTGTCAACCGCCTTTGGAGAGGATTTACTGGACTACCGGTGATGTCTGTGGACTCACCGTCTACGTTGATCAACTGTGGGCCGGAGTCGTCAGATGCTGTTTAGTGGGACATTACATGAAGAAAAGGTTGGAGTGTTACACTGAACTGGGCCAGGACCGTAGTGTGACACTGAGGGACGTACGATGGAGTGGAACACTGAGATATGCATAGGACCGTAGTGGAACACTGAGATGAAAAGGGTGTCGTGGGACACTGAAGATGGCCTGGTTGTAGTGTACACTGAACAGTGTCGTGTGACTGACTTCGTGTCGTGAGAGGCAGTTGATTGTAATTTATTATTATACAAATGTTATTTATAATTTATTGTTTTAGCATAGAGATATATATATATAGTGACAGTAGTGTCAAGAGTTGTACCCTGTGTAGGGTTATTAATTATATTTTAGTAAAATGCTGATTATAATTTATTATAGTAACATGTACATATTATTATTATATCATAGTTCAAATACCTCTAGACCAAAGATAGTTGATTTTTATATATTAAAGATTAATTTATATTAATGTGTGTATTTATGTATCCCGAACTCTTTATTACAAAAGGAGTAAATCTTAATACCATCGTCTTTTAAAAATTACTTTTTTTGTAATAATAATAAGTAATAATAATAAGTCTAAACTTTTCTACTGTGTTTATTTGCTCCCATTACACCTGGGATAACAGGCCATTTGAAATCCTAGGTTGTAATATGGGGGCCTGTCCGGATTATGGGTAGCCTGTCCGAGAGCTGGACTTAGAGAAACGGTTGAGCTTAGGGTGAAGCTTGTAGCAGGAACATTGTGTAGCTTGCTGTTTCGCTTCGCTTTACAAATTTTGCGTGTCAGTTGCTTATGATCAGCCTTGCTATTGTGTGATCGTTCAACAGCTCGCTACTAGCTTGTTCAGTGTGCTCGCTTCGCTACGGTCAATCTTGTGTGCAGTCGGCTTTGCTTGTATGCGTATTCTGCAATCGTACTGTGCATAGCTAAGCGTGTTCTGCAAATTAACGTGTTACGTTGGGGTATTCGTACTGTGCATAGCGAATAACTTATGCCACCTAGACGAGTCAGACGCCTGGTGTCGGCATATACTTTGCATAACCTACCTAAATTGTCCCTACAGCGTTGTTGGCAAATTGCTCGTTCCATTGGCATTCCCACTCTAGAGCTGGTTGAAGCACGGTCTGCTATCTTGTGGCTTCTATTTCTGCCTTGCTTACCGTGGAGTGCACTATATTTATCACTGTACATAGTGTACATATTGCTGTTATAATTGGTGAAGGATAATATAAGTCTAAACTTTTTCTACTGTGTTTATTTGCTCCCATTACACCTGGGATAACAGGTCAATATTTTTACTTAGGCGCGTGTTAGTGGGACTGGGGTTAGAAACTTTGTGGGCTGGCTGTCTGACAGCAGCAGCAAAAGTGACTTCCGGCTGCGACCGCGGGGTCACTGTGGACGGCGCCGGAAGGATGGGTAGGGGATCATCCGCAAAGCGGCAAACCTTGCCTTGCTCGGAAGGCGGCTTGAGCGAGTCGATGGCATCATATGCACCCAGGACGTCGTGCTGAGGGCCGAGTCCTAGCGCATCAATGGCAACCCAGAGGTTAGGGGCGGCATCCCTCCGCATGATGCCGACAGCCAGCATGGGGATGATGTCTTTAGCATCAATACGGCCATCACCATCCACCCACTTAGTGGAGTTGATGGCATCAGTAAAGTCCGTGGCGGCTTGCTCGAACCGGCAAATGCAAGCCAGGGGCCTTTTGTGCCGGTATTGACATTCGGCCAAGACGCTGGTAACGATGTCAATGTAATTGCGTTGGCGACTACGCCGAAAATAACGCCTAAATTCCTCCTTAAGTTCATCCCAAGACTGAATCTTACAAACGCGCTTGAGCTGCACAAAGGCACCTATATCATCCTGGGTGAGATCCACTGCTGCAACAGCAGCACGAATGTACTGTGTATCCGTAGGACTATCAAATAGAGCCTGAACAGTCGTCTCGACTGACTGCAGCCATGGCTCTAAACTATTTGAACGACCGTCAAAAATAAGGGTCGGGTATGGACGATGAGCCGGCCCACTGGTGGTCGAGGCTTGAGCCACAAGTTGACCAACTGTCGCTGGGGCTTCGATGCTCTGCCGTGTGTTCACGCTGGCTGAGGCACCATTGCTGGCACCAGCAGAATCTGGACTAACGGCATGGCCACTGCGTGTCTTAGTCATGATGTCAATTGTTCAAATGCAAGTAGGTCACGAAGAGGGTAAACAGGTCAGAGCAAGAAATGGTATGCACTGGCTACAATTCAAAACAGAGTCAAAGAGAACTCAGCACCACAGTACTAGGTAAACTGCTTAGTGATAGAAATAATTTGAGCAAAACAACAATAAAAAGGGAAATAGTGGTACACTCTGAACACAAAATAAGAGATGTATGCAAGTGAAGGTACTACAGGGAAGTACACAAAATGAAGCTAAGGATAGTCAATAATTTCACCAGGAATCTGGCAACAAAATTTATGAAAAGGAGTTGAACTGTAAACACTGGTAGCAAAAATTGCACAAAAATCAAAATAAATCAGGTACTACACAACACTAAACTGTGCTGCAAGCACAGTTTAAAAAGATTGTGGGTGCTAGCAGTTGCAAATTGAAACGCAAAAAAAAAGGGTAATTCACTTGCACAAGGGAAGTTGGCACAGAAAAGATATCAGAGTATATGGAATAGTGCCAAAAATCACAGAAAAAAATACTCTGTATCCAGAATTGCTATATTGCACACAAAATAAAATTAATAAAAATGCAAATTATTAAATTCAAGAATATGGCAAAGGTTAGCTGGTGTTAGCAGGGTGTACACTGGCAAAAAAAAAAAAAATGCACAATCTCAAGGTCAAAATTAATTAACTTCACAAGGAATTTTGGTAATTAATGGTAAATAAGCAGGTTCCCAAAAATAAACTCAATGACTTGGGTATACAAAATAGCAAAATGCAATGCACATAGGTGAATATTCACAGATAAAACATAGAATATATGTAGAGCAAATAAATGGGGAAACAGAAGAAAAGTTTAATGGGCTAGGCACAGATTGTATCACTGCAGGTAGAATAAACTAATACTTAAGTACTTGAAGATTACACTTATTAAAAGAAAAAAAACACTAACAAACAAAACAGTGCAGGGGTGTCAACAATCTGTGGCTAACTTGCAGGTGCAACTAACAAAATAACAGCACACAGGAATTACATGAAAACTCTATGTGAGAGGTAAAATGTATAAATGGTTAACACTGAACAATTTAAATCAATAACTGAGGTGCAAGAAGCAGAATAAAATACTGGAATTTAAAATGTAGGAGCGCAAAAATAAATTTACAAAATTTAAGAAGCTGTAGGTAAGTGGCAAAATGTGCACTGATGACACTGAACAATTTACTGAAGTATGGCTTCAGTAACTAACTGTATTGGTGCAGGACAGTTAAATAATGTCACAAAATATTAGGAAATGCTAGGTAAGTCACTGTTTACTTAACTTTGAGTGCAGGAGATGAACGAAGGTACTGGTGCTGCAGGTCCTGGAACTTTCAGTGATGCTCTAGTGACACTACACGCCTCGTAGCATTTGTATACTGCTATGGGGCTTCAATGTCGTAGAAAAAAAATATCAGAAAGGACTTGGGAAGAACAGGAAGGACCGGGGTAACTCTGTGGAGGTATAAGATATTAGAAGAACGTGGATACCCGGCGTGAACCACAGCTGTGCGTTGGTTGTTTACACTGGCAAGCGTGTCTGGGCGCGCTGACTGACTGCGGCTTCAGCACAGGGAGAACAAAACATTTACTGCACTACTCGAACGTGCTAAAAACAAGCTTAAGTGAAACTTGGAACTGGGACGAGTAAGTTTTACTGTAACAAATCACTGGGGAAAACAGAACTGGTGATGAACTGGGAATATAACAGCAAGGGAAAGGAGAAAAAAAATTAAACTGGGCAACACAAAAAAAACTGCACTGGCTGGAGATACGTAGACACTGAGTAGTTGTAGACACTATGATGAGTCACGAGCTGCTGTAGACGCTGAACTGAGCTGGCTTAGGGGCTAAGCCAACTGGGTTCCTACGTGGTTAAGCAAGGTAGAACTTCTTGGAGGAAACTGGGAAGAACACAACACACATGGACGGCGAGATGGACGTCGTTGCGTAGCAGAGAAGGCTGTAGAGGAGGCTGGTGTGTTTACACGCTGATTAAGGTATAAACCAACCCCAGAGCTGCCTCGTGGTCACGCGTGGAGCCACACGAAGCCAACACACTAAACGACCTCACCTCTACTTCTTGTAGCTGAGAAGGGCGTAGGGACGCTGTAGGAGGCAGGAGAATGGTGCTGGAGAGTGTTGAAGGGCTGTAGAGAAGGTGATGAGGTGAACACGTGACTGCTAAGGCTGGAGATGACGCCGTGACGCCTATGTCCAGATTTTGTGGGAAAAATCTAGGACGAAGATCTATCTCAGGTCCCGTCAAGCCGCTGGGAGTAACAGATAACTCTTTAGGCCAGCAGGTGCGTTGGATGACGACGGATGATGTTGACTGGCGTCGACCGATGGTGTTGACCCCTCCACCCTGAAGAGGCTCACAATGCTGCTGACTCCGCTGTCACCACTGTTATTGCTGTTCTACTGCTGAACAACGGTTTAGTGCCGATGAAGGTACCGTAGGTAGCAATGATACGGCCGTGGACTAGTTTGGCTTTAATTGGGTAGGAGTGAGTACACAACGGGCAGTGTGAGGGAGTGACCGCAAACCAGTCCGTGGAGGGGGAGCACTTGTGTCTGTCAAGTCGGACGGCCTAGGAGTGAGAGAGGGTGGGCTGTGCTTCCCACTGACCTAGGTAAGCCTACAGAGGGCAGCACTGAATGCCGCGAAATATGAACTAGTCAGAGCAGACGGCTAGGCTGTGTGCTCTGACAGTACAGGCTGTCTACACCATGCTGGTTTACGTCACAAATGTCACAGCTCCCCGAGAAACTGCTGAACAGTCATGCTATGGCGTCAGGCTGATTTATGTCACAAATGTCACAGCTTGTTGGATCTTTTTCAGGCTTAAGAAGATTCACTTAGACTCTTGTCCAACACTTGGGATCTTTACTGAGGAAACGTTTCTAAATGCAGTGGTTTTATCAGTCTTTGTATAGTGTGGGTGTGAGGTGTGTTAGTGTGGGGGTTGAGGTACTCACCTATTTGTACTCACCTATTTGTGGTTGCAGGGGTCGAGTCCTAGCTCCTGGCCCCGCCTCTTCACCGGTTGCTACTAGACCCTCTCTCTCCCTGCTCCATGAGCTTTATCAAACCTCGTCTTAAAACTGTGTATGGTTCCTGCCTCCACTACGTCATTTTCTAGGCTATTCCACTGCCTTACAACTCTATGACTGAAGAAATACTTCCTACTATCTCTCTGACTCATTTGTGTCTTCAACTTCCAATTGTGGCCTCTTGTTTCTGTGTCCCCTCCCTGGAACATCCTGTCCTTGTCCACCTTGTGTATTCCACGCAGTATTTTATATGTCGTTATCATGTCTCCCCTGACCCTCCTGTCCTCCAGTGTCGTCAGGCCGATTTCCCTTAATCTTTCTTCATAGGACATTCCCCTTAGCTCTGGAACTAACCTTGTTGCAAACCTTTGTACTTTCTCTAGTTTCTTGACGTGCTTTATCAAGTGCGGGTTCCAAACAGGTGCTGCATACTCCAGTATGGGCCTGACATACACGGTGTACAGTGTCTTGAATGATTCCTTACTAAGGTGTCGGAATGCTGTTCTCAGGTTTGCCAGGCGCCCATATGCTGCAGCAGTTATCTGATTGATGTGTGCTTCCGGAGACATGCTCGGTGTTATACTCACCCCAAGATCTTTCTCCTTGAGTGAGGTTTGCAGTCTTTGGCCACCTAGCCTATACTCTGTCTGTGGTCTTCTGTGCCCTTCCCCTATCTTCATGACTTTGCATTTGGCAGGATTAAATTCGAGAAGCCATTTGCTGGACCAGGTGTCCAGTCTGTCCAGGTCTCTTTGAAGTCCTGCCTGGTCCTCATCAGATTTAATTCTCCTCATTAACTTCACATCATCTGCAAACAGGGACACTTCTGAGTCTAACCCTTCCGTCATGTCGTTCACATATACCAAAAATAGCACTGGTCCTAGGACCGACCCCTGTGGGACCCCGCTCGTCACAGGTGCCCACTGTGATACATCATTATGTACCATGACTCGTTGTTGCCTCCCTGTCAGGTATTCTCTGATCCATTGCAGTGCCCTTCCTGTTATATGCGCCTGATGCTCTAGCTTCTGCACTAATCTCTTGTGAGGAACTGTGTCAAAGGCCTTCTTGCAGTCCAAGAAGATGCAATCAACCCACCCCTCTCTCTCTTGTCTTACTTCTGTTATTTTATCATAAAACTCCAGAAGGTTTGTGACACAGGATTTGCCTTCCGTGAATCCGTGCTGGTTGGCATTTATACTCCTGTTCCATTCCAGGTGCTCCACCACTCTCCTCCTGATAATCTTCTCCATAATTTTGCATACTATACACGTCAATGACACAGGTCTATAGTTTAGTGCCTCTTTTCTGTCTCCTTTTTTGAAAATGGGAACTACATTTGCCGTCTTCCATACCTCAGGTAGTTGCCCAGTTTCCAGGGATGTGTTGAAGATTGTGGTAAGTGGTATGCACAACATATCTGCTCCCTCTCTAAGGACCCATGGAGAGATGTTGTCCGGTCCCATTGCCTTTGAGGTATCGATGTCCCTTAGCAGTTTCTTCACCTCCTCCTCATCTGTATGTATGTCGTCCAACACTTGTTGGTGTATTCCTTGTTGGTGTCCCCATCTGGTCTGTCCCCCCAGAGTCCTTCCTGTCTCTACTGTAAATACTTCCTTAAATCCCGTGTTGAGCTCCTCACATACCTCTTGATCGTTTCTTGTGTTAGTGTGGGTGTGAGGTGTGTTAGTGTGGGGGTGAGGTGTGTTAGTGTGGGTGTGAGGTGTTTTAGTGTGGGGGTGAGGTGTGTTAGTGGGGGTGAGGAGTGTTAGTGTGTGGGTGAGGTGTGTTAGTGTGGGGTGAGGAGTGTTAGTGTGGGGGTGAGGTGTGTTAGTGTGGGGGTGAGGTGTGTTAGTGTGGGGGTGAGGTGTGTTAGTGTGGGGGTGAGGTGTGTTAGTGTGAGGGTGAGGAGTGTTAGTGTGAGGGTGAGGGGTGTTAGTGTGGGTGTGAGGTGTTTTAGTGTGGGGGTGAGGTGTGTTAGTGGGGGTGAGGAGTGTTAGTGTGGGGGTGAGGCGAGTTAGTGTGGGGGTGACTTGTGTTAGTGTGGAGGTGAGGTGTTTTAGTATGGGGGTGAGGTGTGTTAGTGGGGGTGAGGAGTGTTAGTGTGGGGGTGAGGCGAGTTAGTGTGGGGGTGACTTGTGTTAGTGTGGAGGTGAGGTGTGTTAGTGTGGGAGTGAGGTGTGTTAGTGTGGGGTTGAGGTGTGTTAGTGTAGGGGTGAAGTGTTTTAGTGTGGAGGTGAGGTGTGTTAGTGGGGGTGAGGAATGTTAGTGTGAGGGTGACATGCGTTAATGTGGGGTGAGAAGTGTTAGTGTGGGGGTGACGTATGTTAGTGTGGGGGTGAGGTGTATTAGTGTGGGGGTGAGGTGTGTTAATCTGGCGGTGAGGTGTGTTATTGTGGTTGAGGTGTGTTAGAGTGGACGTAACGTGTGTTAGTGTGGGGTGAGGAGTGTTAGTGTGGGGGTGACGTATGTTAGTGTGGGGGTGAGGTGCATTAGTGTAGGGGTGAGGTGTGTTAATGTGGGGGTGAGGTGTGTTAGTGTGGGGGTGAGGTGTGTTAGTGTTGGGTGAGGTTTGTTAATGTGTGGATGAGGCGTGTTAGAGCGGGGGTGATGTGTGTTAGTGTGGGGGTGAAGTTAGTGTGGGGGCGAAGTGTGTTAGTGTGGAGTTGCGGTGTGTATGTGTGGGGATGTGGTTTGGTAGTAGTGGGGGGTGAAGTGTGTTAGTCTCCGGGTAAGGTGTGTTAGTGCTGAGGTGTAGTGTGTTAGTGTGGGGGTAAGGTGTGATAGTAGTGTGGGGTGAGGTGTATTAGAAGCGTACAGGTGTAGTGTGTTAGTATGGGGGTCAGGTTTGTTAGTGTAGGGGTCATGTGCGGCAGTGTCGGGATGAGATGTGGTAGTGTAGGGGTAAGGTGTGTTAGTGTGGGAGAAGAGTATTAGAATGGGGGTGAGCTGTGTTAGTGTGGGGATAAGTTGAGATAGTGTGGGGGTGATGTGTGGTAGTAGTGTGGGGGTGAGGTGTGCTATTGTGGTGTGATGTGTGGTAGCAGTGTGTGGGGAGAGGCGTAGTAGTGTGGGGGTGATGTGTGGTAGCAGTTTGGAGGTGAGGTGTGTTAGTGTGGGGGTGATGTGTGGTAGTAGTGTCGGGGTGATGTGTGTTAGTTCGAGGGTGATGTGTGGTAGAAGTGTGGGGGTGAGGTGTGTTAGTGTGAGGGTAAGGTGTGTTATTGTGGGGGTGATGTGTGGTAGTTGCGTGGGGGTGAGTTGTTTTAGTGTGGGGATGAGGTGTGTAGTAGTGTGGGGATAACGTGTGTTAGAGTGAGGGGTTAGGTGTGTTAGTGTGCGGGTGATGTGTGTTAGTGTGGGGGTGAGGTGTGTTAGTGTGGGGGTGAGGTGTGTTAGTGTAGGGATGAGGTGTGTTAGTGTGGGGGTGAGGTGTGTTAGTGTGGGGGTGAGGTGTGTTAGTGTAGCCATGAGGTGTTTTAGTGTGGGGATGAGGTGTGTTAGAGTGTGGGTGAGGTATGGTAGTTTGAGGATGAGGTGTGGTAGTGTAGGGGTGTGATTTGTGGTAGTAGTTTGGGGGGAGGTGTGTTAGTTTTGGGGTGAAGTGTGATAGCAGTATTGGGGTGAGATGTGGTAGTAGTTTGGCGGTGTTGTGTGGTAGTTTAGTTAGTTTAATATGTTTATTATGCACCCCATACCCATCCGGTGGGCTGTAGTCAAAAGATTGGTATAAACCTTGGTAATAAATACCGACAAGTTGGTTTAGAAAGACACGTAAGCAAACACTATAACATATTTATTAGAAAACGTTTCGGTCCTGGAACCTTGATCACTTCTAACATACAGAGGTAGAAAGACATTATATATATATAGGCGGAGAGTGAGATGTGACGCACGTGACCTGAGGAATGTCATAAGAACATAAGAATGGAGGAACACTGTAGAAGGCCTACTGGCCCATGCGAGGCGAGGGTAGACGATGAAATCACGTGACTCCTGTGTTGTTGGGTTGGTGCTGCTTAAGTATCATGTATGCCAATGTTTTTGAAATTTTGTAGTTTCCAGTGTTGCGTTCTATAGTGTCGGTGACGGTGATTAGTGAGGCTTCTAGGCACCGTCGGCGTCTGAGGTCTGGTTCGGTGAGAACGAGTTGTGCCTCGTTCCAGTTCATCAAATGCCCCGTGGAGTCTCTGTGGAGGACACAGGCGTACCTTACATCGTCTCTGTTAGAGGCATTTCGATGCTCATTCAGGCGGACTGCAAGATCTCTGCCTGTCTCGCCTACATATTTCCTGGGACAGAACCCACAGGGGATAGTGTAGACGCCTGCTGTAGAAGTTAGAGGTGTGGGGCTGCGTTTAGTAGTGAGGTCTTTGATAGAGGATGTGTTTATGGTGGAAACGTTGATGTTACTCATACCAAGTGCCCGGCGAGTATTCGTGGCAACATCGCCACATGGGAGTACTATGAACTGTTTAGGGGGCTGTTCCATGGGCGGTTTGTTGAGGATAGCTTGTGCCTTGAGTCTGCAATTTCGGATGAAGAAAGATGGGAACTGAAGACGTGTAAAGGCTTGTGTTATGTAAGTGCATTCTTCTTCTAGAAAACAAGGGCTGGAGATGCGAAGAGCTCTCAAGAAGAAGCCAATGAGGACTCCTCTCTTAGTGCGGGTATCTTGGTGTGAATAAAAGTGTATAAGATCGTCCTTGTTGGTAGGTTTTCTATACACTTTGAAGAGAAGTTTGTCACTGTCGGGAGATCTGCACAGTAGAACGTCGAGGAAAGGAAGTTTGCCATCATTTTCGAGTTCAAGTGTAAACTTTATTGATGGTTCAACTGCATTGATCTTGTTGAGAAGGGCCTGGATATTGAGACGTCTCGGATAGAAAACCAATATATCATCAACGTATCTTAGCCAGGTAACGGTGTTGGGAATGAGGGTGCTGAATTTCTCTGTCTCCAAGTTTTCCATGAAGAGGTTGGCAAGCACAGCACTGAGCGGGCTGCCCATTGCCATCCCAAAGCATTGTTTGTAACAGTTGTCCTGATACTTGAAGAAGTTGAAATTAACACACAGTTCCACTAGATTGATGAAATCTAGAAGAGGTAAAGGGAGGTCGTGGTTTTCAGTGAGCCTCTGTCTCAGAATGTTGATTGCAGCGTCAGTAGGAACGTTGGTAAAGAGGGCTGTGACATCGAAGGAAGCCATGCTTTTGTTTTTGACATTCAGGTTGGAAATTCGGGAGAGAAGGTCACCTGAGTGTTTGAGGTGGGCTTGACTGATAGTGCCCAGAAGCGCTGAAAGGTATTTGGCAAGGTGGCCGGCTAGTCTGTGTGGTGCACTCCCTATGCCCGAAGTGATAGGCCGTAGTGGGATGCCAGGTTTGTGTGTCTTAGGAAGGCCATACAGGCGTGCTGGTTTCGGTTGACCTGGTAAAAGTTTAAGTAGTTTTTTGCCTTGTTCTGATTTTCGTAAGATGCTACGAGCCTTTTGAAGGAAATTCTGGGTACTTTGAAGTAGCACTGATTCCGATACAGGCTGGTATGTGTTGGCATCGTTGAGAAGATTTAAGACTTCATGGAAAACTTGGAGACAGAGAAATTCAGCACCCTCATTCCCAACACCGTTACCTGGCTAAGATACGTTGATGATATATTGGTTTTCTATCCGAGACGTCTCAATATCCAGGCCCTTCTCAACAAGATCAATGCAGTTGAACCATCAATAAAGTTTACACTTGAACTCGAAAATGATGGCAAACTTCCTTTCCTCGACGTTCTACTGTGCAGATCTCCCGACAGTGACAAACTTCTCTTCAAAGTGTATAGAAAACCTACCAACAAGGACGATCTTATACACTTTTATTCACACCAAGATACCCGCACTAAGAGAGGAGTCCTCATTGGCTTCTTCTTGAGAGCTCTTCGCATCTCCAGCCCTTGTTTTCTAGAAGAAGAATGCACTTACATAACACAAGCCTTTACACGTCTTCAGTTCCCATCTTTCTTCATCCGAAATTGCAGACTCAAGGCACAAGCTATCCTCAACAAACCGCCCATGGA
>NC_091355.1:24525898-24530898 GCF_038502225.1 Cherax quadricarinatus | reverse complement strand
GATGGATGTGGCACTGGAAAACCTCATGCATCAACATGTTAGAGACACTACCAGAGAGAGAGAGAGGAGAGGATGATCCAGCAAGACTGGACTTTGTATTCACCTTGAGTAGTTCGGACATTGAGGATATCATGTATGAAAGGCCCCTGGGAGCTAGTGGTCATGTGGTTCTGTGCTTCGACTACATAGTTGAGCTCCAAGTGGAGAGAGTAGCAGGAATAGGGTGGCAAAAACCAAACTACAAAAGGGGGAACTACTCAGGCATACCTGGAGAGAGTTTACCTGGAGAGAGTTTCGGGGGTCAACGCCCCCGCGGCCCGGTCTGTGACCAGGCCTCCTGGTGGATCAGCCCCTGATCAACCAGGCTGTTGCTGCTGGCTGCACGCAAACCAACGTACGAGCCACAGCCCGGCTGATCAGGAACTGACTTTAGGTGATTGTCCAGTGCCAGCTTGAAGACTGCCAGGGGTCTGTTGGTAATCCCCCTTATGTATGCTGGGAGGCAGTTGAACAGTCTCGGGCCCCTGACACTTATTGTATGGTCTCTTAACGTGCTAGTGACACCCCTGCTTTTCATTGGGGGGATGGTGCATCGTCTGCCAAGTCTTTTGCTTTCGTAGTGAGTGATTTTCGTGTGCAAGTTCGGTACTAGTCCCTCTAGGATTTTCCAGGTGTATATAATCATGTATCTCTCCCTCCTGCGTTCCAGGGAATACAGGTTTAGAAACCTCAAGCGCTCCCAGTAATTGAGGTGTTTTATCTCCGTTATGCGGGCCGTGAAAGTTCTCTGTACATTTTCTAGGTCGGCAATTTCACCTGCCTTGAAAGGTGCTGTTAGAGTGCAGCAATATTCCAGCCTAGATAGAACAAGTGACCTGAAGAGTGTCATCATGGGCTTGGCCTCCCTAGTTTTGAAGGTTCTCATTATCCATCCTGTCATTTTTCTAGCAGATGCGATTGATACAATGTTATGGTCCTTGAAGGTGAGATCCTCCGACATAATCACTCCCAGGTCTTTGACGTTGGTGTTTCGCTCTATTTTGTGGCCAGAATTTGTTTTGTACTCTGATGAAGATTTAATTTCCTCATGTTTACCATATCTGAGTAATTGAAATTTCTCATCGTTGAACTTCATATTGTTTTCCGCAGCCCACTGAAAGATTTGGTTGATGTCCGCCTGGAGCCTTGCAGTGTCTGCAATGGAAGACACTGTCATGCAGATTCGGGTGTCATCTGCAAAGGAAGACACGGTGCTGTGGCTGACATCCTTGTCTATGTCGGATATGAGGATGAGGAACAAGATGGGAGCTAGTACTGTGCCTTGTGGAACAGAGTTTTTCACCGTAGCTGCCTCGGACTTTACTCTGTTGACGACTACTCTCTGTGTTCTGTTAGTGAGGAAATTATAGATCCATCGACCGACTTTTCCTGTTATTCCTTTAGCACGCATTTTGTGCGCTATTACGCCATGGTCACACTTGTCGAAGGCTTTTGCAAAGTCTGTATATATTACATCTGCATTATTTTTGTCTTCTAGTGCATTTAGGACCTTGTCGTAGTGATCCAATAGTTGAGACAGACAGGAGCAACCTGTTCTAAACCCATGTTGCCCTGGGTTGTGTAACTGATGGGTTTCTAGATGGGTGGTGATCTTGCTTCTTAGGACCCTTTCAAAGATTTTTATGATATGGGATGTTAGTGCTATTGGTCTGTAGTTCTATGCTATTGCTTTACTGCCCCCTTTGTGGAGTGGGGCTATGTCTGTTGTTTTTAGTAACTGAGGGACGACCCCCGTGTCCATGCTCCCTCTCCATAGGATGGAAAAGGCTCGTGATAGGGGCTTCTTGCAGTTCTTGATGAACACAGAGTTCCATGAGTCTGGCCCTGGGGCAGAGTGCATGGGCATGTCATTTATCGCCTGTTCGAAGTCATTTGGCGTCAGGATAACATCGGATAGGCTTGTGTTAATCAAATTTTGTGGCTCTCTCATAAAAAATTCATTTTGATCTTCTACTCTCAGTCTGGTTAGCGGCTTGCTAAAAACAGAGTCATATTGGGACTTGAGTAGCTCACTCATTTCCTTGCTGTCATCTGTGTAGGACCCATCTTGTTTAAGTAGGGGCCCAATACTGGACGTTGTTCTCGATTTTGATTTGGCATAGGAGAAGAAATACTTTGGGTTTCTTTCGATTTCATTTATGGCATTTAGTTCTTCCCGCGATTCCTGACTCCTAAAGGATTCTTTTAGCTTAAGTTCGATGCTTGCTATTTCTCTGACCAGTGTCTCCCTACGCATTTCAGATATATTGACCTCTTTTAGCCGCTCTGTTATTCTTTACCGTCGCCTGTAAAGGGAGCGCCTGTCTCTTTCTATTTTACATCTACTCCTCCTTTTTCTTAGAGGAATAAGCCTTGTGCATACATCGAGTGCCACCGAGTTAATCTGTTCTAGGCATAAGTTGGGGTCTGTGTTGCTTAGTGTATCTTCCCAGCTTATATCGGTTAGGACTTGGTTTACTTGGTCCCACTTTATGTTTTTGTTATTGAAGTTGAATTTGGTGAATGCTCCCTCGTGACTAGTCTCATTTTGTCGGTCTGGGGCTCCACGCATACATGTCTGAACCTCAATTATGTTGTGATCTGAGTATATTGTTTTTGATATGGTGACATTTCTTATCAGATCATCATTGTTAGTGAAGATGAGGTCTAGTGTATTCTCCAGTCTAGTAGGCTCTATTATTTGCTGGTTTAAATTGAATTTTGTGCAGAGATTTAAAAGCTCGTGTGAGTGTGAGTTTTCATCAGAGCTGCCTCCTGGTGTTATTACTGCAACAATATTATTTGTTATATTCCTCCATTTTAGGTGCCTTAAGTTGAAATCCCCCAGGAGCAAGATGTTGGGTGCAGGAGCTGGAAGATTTTCCAGACAGTGGTCAATTTTTAACAGCTGTTCCTGGAATTGCTGGGATGTTGCATCCGGAGGCTTGTAGACTACCACAATGACTAGGTTTTGGTTCTCAACCTTTACTGCTAAAACTTCCACTACATCATTTGAGGCATTAAGCAGTTCTGTGCAAACAAGTGACTCTGCAATGTACAGGCCAACCCCCCCCCCCCTTTTGCCTGTTCACTCTGTCACATCTGTATAGGTTGTAACCTGGGATCCATTTTTCGTTGTCCAAGTGATCCTTTATGTGGGTCTCAGTGAAAGCCGCGAACATTGCCTTTGCCTCTGCAAGCAGTCCACCGATGAAAGATATTTTGTTGTTTGTTGCTGGCTTTAGACCCTGTATATTTGCAAGGAAGAATGTTATCGGACTGGTAGTATTGTTGGTACTGGGGGGGGGGATTTTTTTTTCCGGCATTAGTATCTGTATCTATTGGTTTGGAGTGGAGGCCATCGACTGTGGTTCCACTCCAGGAATGACTGGATTTGGTGTACGATTTCTGCTATTTCCTGCCAGTTTTTTTTCCTTCCTGGCACTAAAAAACCTCTCCCTCTTGAGTGGCTGTGGCTACCCAGGTTTTCCCATGGCCTGGATGTTTTGTATCTTTTTGTCCCCTTTAGATGGTATGCCTGGCAATTTAAGTTATAGCACAGTCTTTCCTGTACTGAAGAGGTACACATTTCAGGGTGAAAAAGCTTACAGGAAGGGAGTTTGCATTTTCCTGTTGTCATATGGGCATGGCATTTTCTAGGGTGGTCATAGTTGCATGTCCCATCTGTTTTTCCAGATTTCCCATGCCAGCAGATACCAAGTGCATAGTATGTGCACAGGCTTGGTTTCCGCTTGCCTTGGGTTTCTGTGACTGTATTCCCTGTTGGTGCATGTTTCCCTGTCTTACTTCTATCATCCCTAGCACCAACAATGGAGTTCCCACCAGTTGTTTTTGGTAATTTATCCTCAGTATTGCTATTGGAGTCCTCTTGTTTGCTATTTCCTGCGGTATTTCTAGTTTGCAATATTGGTTTTATCTTATCTTTGACTACACTTGTTTCCCTACTATGGCTTCTGTCCCCTATGAGGTCATTTATATGTATTCCTTCCTGCGTATAATTCCCGACTACCTGGACAAAATCTCCAGCTTCACCATTACTGTCTCCCAGGACAGCACCTCCAGCTTCACCATTACTGTCTCCCAGGACAGTATCTCCAGCTTCACCATTACTGTCTCCCAGGACAGTATCTCCAGCTTCACCATTTCTGTCTCCCAGGACAGCACCTCCAGCTTCACCATTTCTATCTCCCAGGACAGCACCTCCCGCTTCACCATTACTGTCTCCCAGGACAGCACTATCAGCCCCACATTTACTGACTACCAGGACATCACCTCCAGCCTTACAGTTTGTGACTACATGGCCAGTATCAAGGGCAGTACCATTCAGCCCAGACTTTTTATGTTCCCATCTGTTGTAGAAAGCTTCCAGGTTTTCTATGAAAGCAGCTTTGATGTTGTCCTCTTTTAATACCCTTGTGATTTTAGTCCACAGATTTTCCTCATTTGGGCATACCCAAAAACACTTCCTTGTTTTAATACTGCTTGTAGCTAGTTCTGGGATATCTGCACAAGGGGCGTGACACCAATTTCCACAAAAATGACAATTTATCCATGTGGAAGCCCGTTTGTTTGACTGACCACAGACTACACACAGCTTCCTTCAAGACATTCAGTGGTAGAGGGAACTGACAGGAAAACCAGTACAAGAAATGATGGACTATGTGGCAACAAAATGCAAGGAGGCAGAGGAGAGGTTTGTTCCCAAGGGAAACAGAAATAATGGGAAGTACAGAACGAGTCCTTGGTTCACCCAAAGGTGTAGGAAGGCAAAAACTAGGTGCACTAGAGAATGGAAAAGGTACTGAAGACAGAGAACTCAGGAAAGTAAAGAGATTAGCCGAAGAGCCAGAAACGAATATGCACAGATAAGAAGGGAGCCTCAGCGACAATATGAAAATGACATAGCATCGAAAGTCAGCACTGTCCCGAAGCTGTTGTAC
>NC_091355.1:24485898-24520898 GCF_038502225.1 Cherax quadricarinatus | reverse complement strand
GAGGGCATCCTAGGATGATCCTCATTGCTTCGTTTTGCAGTTTTTCCAGCCCTCCAAGCTTCCAGTCAGACACGAGTGCAAGTAGTGGGAGTAGTGTGCGAGTGAGGTGTGTAAGTGTGGGGGTGAGGTGTGTTAGTGTGGGGGTGATGTGTAGTAGTAGTGTGGGGGTCATGATTAGTATTAGTGTAGGGGTGAGGTGTGTTAGTTTCGGGGGTCAAGTGTGTTAGTGTGGGGGGGATGTGTAGCAGAAGTGTGGGGGTGAAGTGTGGTATTAGTGTGGTAGTAGTGTGGGGGTGAGGTCCGTTAGTGTGGGGGTGAGGTCTGTTAGTGTGGTGGTAAGGTGTGTTAGTGTGGGGGTGATGTGTGGTAGTTCTTTGGGGGTGAGTTTTGATAGTACTGTGGTGGTGACGTGTGGTAGTAGTGTGCGGGAAACGTGTGTTAGTGTGGGAGGAGTGGTAGTACTGTGGGGGTGAAGTGTGGTAGAAGTGTGGGGGTGAGGTGTGTCAGTGTGGGGGTGATGTGTGGTAGTAGTGTTGGGGTGAGGTGTCTTAGTGTATGGGTGATGTGTGGTAGTAGTGTGGTGGTGAGGTGTGTTAGTGTCGGGGGTGATGTGTGGTAGTAGTGTGGTGGTGAGGTGTGTTAGTGTCGGGGTGATATGTGGTAGTAGTGTGGGGGTGATGTGTGGTAGTAGCGTTGTGGAGAGGTGTGTTAATGTGGGGGTGATGTGTGGTAGTAGTGTGGTGGTGAGGTGTGTTAATGTGTTAGTGTGGGGTGAGGTTAGTGTGGGGTTGAGGTGTGTAAGTGTTGGGATGAGGTTTGGTAGAAGTGGGGGTGAAGTGTGTTAGTGTACAGGCAAGGTGTGTTAGTGAGGAGGTGTTGTGTGTTAGTTTGGGGGTGAGGTGTGATAGTAGTGTGGGGGTGAGGTGTGTTAGAAGCGTGCAGGTGTACTGTGTTAGTATGGGGGTCAGGTTTGTTAGTGTAGGGATCATGTGCAGAAGTGTCGGGATGAGATGTGGTAGTGTAGGGATAAGGTGTGTTATTGTGGGGAAAGTGTATTAGAATGGGGGTGAGGTGTGCTAGTGTGGGGTGATGTATTGTAGTAGTGTGGGTGAGGTGTGTTATTGTCTGGGTGATATGTGGTAGTAGTGTGGGAGTAAGGTGTGGTAGAGTGGGGGTGATGTGTGGTAGTAGTGTGGAGGTGAGGTGAGTTAGTATGGGAGGTGACGTGTGGTAGTAGTGTGGGTGTGAGGTGTGTTAGTGTGGTGTTGATGTGTTGTAGTAGTGTGTGGGGTGAGGTGTGTTAGTGTGGGAGTGATGTGTGTTAGTTTGGGGGTAACGTGTGGTAGTAGTGTGGGGATTACCTGGAGAGATTACCTGGAAAGAGTTTCGGGGGTCAACGCCCCCGCGGCCCTGTCTGTGACCAGGCCTCCTTAGGTCAGTGTCCCAGGATGCGACCCACACCAGTCGACTAACACCCAGGTACCCATTTTACTGATGGGGAACATAGACAACAGGTGGAAAGAAACACGTCCAATGTTTCTACTCTGGCTGGGAATCGAACCCATGCCCTCACCGTGTGAAGCGAGAGCGTTAACCACCAGGATAAGGTTTGTAGTAGTGTGGGGATAACGTGAGTTAGTGTGAGGGGAGAGGTGTGTTAGTGTGGGTGTGAGGTGTGTTAGTGTGAGGGGTTAGGTGTGTTAGTGTGGGGGTGAGGTGTGTTGGTGCGGAAGTGTGATGTGTTAGTGTGGGGGTGAGGTGTATTAGAAGTGGGGAGGTGTACTGTGTTAGTATGGGTGTCAGGTGTGTTAGTGAGTGGTCATTTGCCTTAGTATAGGGATGAGATGTGGTAATAGTGCAGGGGTGAGGTGTGTTAGTGTGGGGGTGAGTTGCGTTAGTGTGGGGGTGATACGAGATAGTAGTGTAGGGGTGAGTTGTGTTAGTGTGGGGGTGATACGAGATAGTAGTGTAGGGGTGAGGAGTGTTATTGTGGGGGTGATGTGTGGTAGTAGTGTGGAGGTGAGGAGTGTTAGTGAGGGGGTGAGGTGTGGTAGTAGTGTTGGGATGAGGTGTGTTAGTGTGGGGATGATGCGTGATAGTAGTGAGGGGGTAAGGTGTGTTAGAATGGGTGTGATGCGTGATAGTAGTGAGGGGGTAAGGTGTGGCAGAATGGGTGTGATGTGTGGTAGTAGTGTGTGGGTGATGTGTGTTAATTTAGGGGTGATGTGTGGTAGTATTGTGGGGGTGAGGAGTGTTAGTGTGGGGGTAAGGTGTGTTAGTGTAGGGGTGATGTGTGGTAGTAGTGTGGGGGTGAGGAGTTTTAGTGTTTGGATGAGGCGTGTAGTAGTGTGTCGACAAGGTGTCTTAGTGTAGGGGTGAGGTGTGTTAGTGTGGGGGTGAAGTGTGGTAGTGTGGGGATGAGGTGTGGTAGTGTGGGGGTGATAAGTGATAGTAGTTAGGGGGGAGGTGTGTTAGTATTGGGGTGAAGTGTGATAGTAGTGCAGGGGTGAGATCTGGTAGTAGTGTGGCGGTGATGTGTGGTAGTAGTGTGTGAGTGAGGTGTGTTAGTGTGGCGGTGATGTGTGTTAGTGTGGGGGTGATGTGTGTTAGTGTGGGGATGAGGTGTCTTAGTGTCGGGGTGAGGTGTGTTAGTAATTGGATGAGGTATGTTAGTGTGGGGGTGAGGTGTGTTAGTGTGTGGGTGAGGTATTGTAGTTTGGGGATGTGTGGTAGTGTGGGGTTGATTTGTGGTAGTAGTGTGGATGGAGGTGTGTTAGTGTTGGGGTGAAGTGTGATAGTAGAGTGGGGGTGAGATGTGGTAAGAGTGCGGCGGTGATGTGTGGTAGGAAAGTGCGAGTGAGGTGTGTTAGTGTGGGGGTGAGGTGTGTTAATGTGTAGGGATGAGGTGTGTTAGTGTGTGGGGTGATGTGAGGTAATAGTGTGGGGGTGAGGTGTGTTAGTGTGGGGATGATGTGTGATAGTAGTGTGGGGGTAAGGTGTGGCGGAATAGGGGTGATGTGTGGGAGTAGTGTGGGAGTGATATGTGTTAATTTAGGGGTGATATGTGGTAGTATTGTGGGGGTGAGGAGTGTTAGTGTGGGGGTAATGTGTGTTAGTGTGGGGATGATGTGTGATAGTAGTGTGGGGGTAAGGTGTGTTAGTGTGGGGGTGATGTGTGGTAGTAGTGTGGGGGTGAGGAGTTTTAGTGTTTGGATGAGGCGTGTAGTAGTGTGTGGATAAGGTGTCTTAGTGTGAGGGTGAGGAGTGTTAGTGTGGGGGTGAAGTGTGGTAGTGTGGGGATGAGGTGTGGTAGTGTGGGGATGAGGTGTGGTAGTAGTTAGGGGGGAGGTGTGTTAGTGTGGGGGTGAAGTGTGATAGTTGTGTAGGGGTGAGATGTGGTAGTAGTGTGGCGGTGATGTGTGGTAATAGTGTGTGAGTGAGGTGTGTTATTGTGGGGGTGATGTGTGTTAGTGTGGGGGTGAGGTGTCTTAGTGTGGGGGTGAGGTGTGTTAGTGTTGGGATGAGGTGTGTTAGTGTGGGGGTGAGGTGTGTTAGTGTGCAGGTGAGGTATGGTAGTTTGGGGATGTATTGTAGTGTGGGGTTGATTTGTGGTAGTAGTGTGGATGGAGGTGTGTTAGTGTTGAGTAAAGTGTGATAGTAGTGTGGGGGTGAGATGTGGTAAGAGTGCGGCGGTGATGTGTGGTAGTAAAGTGCGAGTGAGGTGTGTTAGTGTGGGGGTGAGGTGTGTTAATGTGTAGGGATGAGGTGTGTTAGTGTGTGGTGTGATGTGTGGTAATAGTGTGTAATAGTAGTGTGGGGGTAAGGTGTGGCAGAATAGGGGTGATGTGTGGTAGTAGTGTGTGGGTGATGTGTGTTAATTTGGGGGTGAGGAGTGTTAGTGTGGGGGTAAGGTGTGTTAGTGTGGGGGTGATGTGTGGTATTAGTGTGGGGGTGAGGAGTTTTAGTGTTTGGGTGAGGCGTGTAGTAGTGTGTGGATAAGGTGTCTTAATGTGGGGGTGAGGTGTGTTAGTGTGGGGGTGAAGTGTGGTAGTAGTGTGGGGGTTAGGTGTGTTAGTGTGGGGGTGATGTGTGGTAGTGTGGGGATGAGGTGTGGTAGTGTGGCGGTGATATGTGATAGTAGTTAGGGGGAGGTATGTTAGTGTTGGGGTGAAGTGTGATAGTAGTGTAGGGGTGAGATGTGGTAGTAGTGTGTGAGTGAGGTGTGTTAGTGTGGAGGTGAGGTGTGTTTTTGTGTAGGGATGAGGTGTGTTAGTGTGTGGGGTGATGTGTGGTAATAGTGTGGGGGTGAGGTGTGTTAGTGTGGGGATGATGTGTGATAGTGTGGGGGTGAGGAGTTTTAGTGTTTGGATGAGGCGTGTAGTGTGTGGATAAGGTGTGTTAGTGTGGGGGTGAGGTGTGTTAGTGTGGGGGTGAAATGTGGTAGTGTGGGGATGAGGTGTGGTAGTGTGGTGGTGATGTGTGGTAGTAGTTAGGGGGGAGGTGTGTTAGTGTTGGGGTGAAGTGTGATAGTAGTGTAGGGGTGAGATGTGGTAGTAATGTGGCAGTGATATGTGGTAGTAGTGTGTGAGTGAGGTGTGTTAGTGTGGGGGTGATGTGTCTTAGTGTGGGGGTGAGGTGTCTTAGTGTGGGGATGAAGTGTGTTAGTGTTGGGATGAGGTGTGTTAGTGTGGGGGTGAGGTGTGTTAGTGTGCGGGTGAGGTATGGTAGTTTGGGGATGTGTGGTAGTGTGGGGTTGATTTGTGGTAGTAGTGTGGATGGAGGTGTGTTAGTGTTGGGGTGAAGTGTGATAGTAGTGTGGGGGTGAGATGTGGTAATAGTGCGGCGGTGATGTGTGGTAGTAAAGTGCGAGTGAGGTGTGTTAGTGTGGGGGTGAGGTGTGTTAATGTGTGGGTGATGTGTAGTAGTAGTGTGGGAGTGATGATTAGTATTAGTGTGAGGGTGAGGCGTGTTAGTGCGGGGGTTATGTGTGTCAGTGTGTGGGTTATGTGTAGCAGAATTGTGGGGGTGAGGTGTGATAGTAGTGTGGTGGTGAGTTCTGTTAGTGTGGTGGCAAGGTGTGTTAGTGTGGGGGTGATGTGTGGTAGCTGCTTGGGGGTGAGTTTTGATGGTACTGTGGTGGTGACGTGTGGTAGTAGTGTGCGGGAAACGTGTTAGTGTAGATGTGGTAGTACTGTGGGGGTGATGTGTGGTAGCAGTTTGGGGGAGAGTTGTGTCAGTTTGGGGGTGATGTGTGGTAGTATTGTAGGGGTGAGGTGTCTTAGTGTATGGGTGATGTGTGGTAGTAGTGTGGTGGTGAGGTGTGTTAGTGTGGGGTGTGATGTGTGGTAATAGTGTGGGGGTGATGTGTGGTAGTAGTGTTGAGGAGAGGTGTGTTAATGTGCGGGTGATGTGTGGTAGTAGCGTGGAGGTGAGGTGTGTTAGTGTGGGGGTGATGTGTGGTAGCAGTGTGCATGTGAGGTGTGTTAGTGTAGGGGTGATGTGTGGTAGTGTGCGGGTGAAGTGTGTAAGTGTGGGGGTGATGTGTGGTAGTAGTGTGTGGGTGAGGTGACGCCTTAGTGTGGGGTGACATGTGATAGAGTAGGGGTAATGTGTGATAGTAGTGCGGGAGTGATGTGTGGTCGTAGTGTGAGGGTGGCGTGTGTTCGTGTGGGGGAGATGTTTGGTAGTAGTGTGAGGGTGAGGTGTTGTAGTAGTTTGGTGCTCAGGTGTGTTAGTGTGGGGGTGATGTGTGATAATAGTGTGTGGGTGATGTGTGTTAGTGTGGAGGTGATGTGTGGTAGTAGTGCGGGGGTGATGTGTGGTAGTAGTGTGCGTTTGAGATGAGGCCGTAGTGTGGGTTGACGTGTGATAGTGTGGGGGTGATATTTGGTAGTAATGTGGGGGATGTGTGGTAGTAGTGTGGGAATGAGGTGTGTTAATGTGGGGGGTGATGTGTGGTAGTAGTTTGGGAGTGAGGTGTGGTAGTAGTGAGGGGATGATGTGCGGTAGTATTGTGGGGGTGAGGTGTGATAGTGTGGGGGTAAGGTGTGTTATTGTGGGGGTGATGTGTGGTAGTAGTGTGGGGGTGAGTTGTTTTAGTGTTGGGATGAGGTGTGTTAGTGTGAGGGGTGAGGTGTGTTAGTGTGAGGGGTGAGGTGTGTTAGTGTGGGGGTGAGGTGTGTTAGTGCAGAATTGTGGTGTGTTAGTGTGGGGGTGAGGTGTGATAGTTTGGGAGTGAGGTGTATTAGAAGCGTGAAGGTGTGTGTTAGTATGGGTGTTAGGTGTGTTAGTGGGTGGTCATGTGCGGTAGTGTGGGGATGAGATTTGGTAATAGAGTAGCGGTAGGTGTGTTAGTGTTGGGGAAGTGCATTAGCATGGGGGTGAGGTGTGTTAGTGTGGGAGTGATTTGTGTTAGTGTGGGGGTGATGCAAGATAGTAGTGTGGGGGTTAGGAGTGTTATTGTGGGTGCTATGTGTGGTAGTATCGTGGAGGTGAGGTGTGTTAGTTTGGGGGTGAGGTGTGGTAGTAGTGTGGGGATGAGGTGTGTTAGTGTGTGGGGTGAGGTGTGGTAGTAGTGTGGAGGTGATGTGTGTTAGTGTGGGGATGATGTGTGAGACTCACACAAAAGATCACTTTGACAGTGAAATATGGATAAGTGGTTACAACCTTTTTAGATGCGACAGAAAAAACAGGCAACAAGGGAGGGTTGGCCTGTATGTCAAAGAGTCCCTTATCTGCACGGAGTTGCTGAACACCACAAATGAGGTAGTTGAAGTTCTATCAATAAAGATCGAGAACCAAAACCTAGTCATTGTGGTTGTATACAAGCCACCAGATACAACCTCACAACAGTTCAAGGAACAGCTACTGAAAATTGATTACTGTTTGGAAAACCTTCCAGCTCCATCCCCAAACATCTTACTGCTTGGTGATTTCAACCTAAGGCATACAAAATGGAAGAATGTAGCAAATAATGTTATAGCTGAAACAATCCCCGGAGGTAGCGCAGATGAAAGGTCACACACACATGAGCTACTAAGTCTCTGCGAAAAACACACCTTAAACCAGCAGATAGTGGAGCCAACAAGACTAGAAAACACACTTGACCTTATCTTCACAAATAATGAGGACCTGATAAGAGACAGAAGAATATCAAAAGCAACTAATTCCGATCACAATCTAATCGAAGTCCAGACGTACATGTATAGGGGTCCTGATCAGCAGAATGCATGTACCTGTGAAGGTGTCTTCGCAAAATACAACTTCAACAACAAGAACATTAACTGGGACCAGGTAAACCATGTCCTAAACGAAACATGTTGGGAAGATGTCTTAAATGACATGGATCCAAACCAGTGCCTTGAAAGGATCAACTTCCTGGTAGCCGAAGCATGTTCTAGGCATATTCCCCTAAGAAAGAAGAAGAGCAGGAATAAACTGGAGAGAAAAAGACGCTCCCTCTACAGAAGACGACGAAGAGTCACTGAGCTCCTCAGGAGTGCTAGAATATCTGATACACGAAAGGAGGCGCTGAGCAGGGAAGTGGAAACTATCGAACTTAAGCTAAATGACTCTTACAGGAACCAGGAGAGGCAGAAGGAGCTTAAAGCTATTAGTGAAATTGAAAGAAATTCTAAATATTTCTTTTCATATGCCAAAAATAAGGCAAATACCACATCTAGTATCGGGCCCTTACTCAGACAGGATGGGACTTACACAGATGACGACAAGGAAATGAGTGAAATATTGAAATCCCAGTACGACTCTGTGTTTAGTGAACCACTAATCGGTCTGAGGATCGACGACCCAAATGATTTCTTCATGAATGGGCCTCAAAACTCCATAAATGTATGCCAGATTTCCGACATTACCCTAACTCCGATAGATTTCGAAAAAGCCATTGACAACATGCCTATGCACTCAGCCCCGGGCCCAGACTCGTGGAACTCTGTTTTCATTAAGAACTGCAAGAAACCCCTCTCGTGTGCCCTAAGTACACTATGGAGGAGGAGCTTGGACATTGGTGAAATTCCACAGTCACTTAAAACAACTGATACAGCCCCACTCCATAAAGGTGGCAGCAAAGCATTAGCTAAGAACTATAGACCAATAGCTCTGACGTCCCACATCATAAAAATCTTTGAAAGAGTGCTAAGAAGCAGGATTGCAAATCACCTGGATTCCCAAAATCTGCACAATCCAGGGCAACATGGGTTCAGGGCAGGTCGCTCCTGCCTCTCACAACTACTGGATCACTATGACATGGCCTTGGATGCACTGGAAGAAAATCAGAATGCAGATGTAATATACACAGACTTTGCAAAAGCATTTGACAAATGCGATCATGGCGTAATAACCCATAAAATACTTGCTAAAGGAATAACTGGGAAAGTGGGAAGATGGATCTTCAACTTCCTAACAAATCGAACACAAAGAGTAGTGGTCAACAGAGTTAAATCGGAGGCTGCCATAGTGAAGAGCTCTGTTCCACAAGGCACAGTACTCGCCCCCATCTTATTCCTTATCCTCATATCAGACATAAACAGAGATATACACCACAGCACCGTATCATCCTTTGCGGATGATACTAGGATCTGCATGAGGCTGTCATCTGCTGAGGACGCGGTTAACCTCCAAGAAGATATAAACAAAGTTTTCCAGTGGGCAACGGTAAACAATATGATGTTCAATGAGGACAAATTCCAACTACTCCGTTATGGAAAACTGGAGATAATAACTAGAACAGAGTATACTACTGACTCCGGCCATACAATAGAGCGGAAAAATAATGTAAGGGACGTAATGTCTGAGGATCCCACTTTCAAGGATCACAACAGTGCCACGATCGCACGTGCAAAGAAAATGATAGGATGGATAATGAGAACTTTCAAAACGAGAGATGCCAAGCCCATGATGATCCTTTTCAAATCACTTGTTCTCTCTAGGCTGGAATACTGCTGTACATTAACATCTCCATTCAAAGCAGGTGAAATTGCAGATCTAGAGAGTGTACAGAGATCCTTTACTGCACGTATAAGTTCTGTCAAGCACCTTAACTACTGGGAATGCTTGGAAGCACTTGACTTGTACTCGTTGGAACGCAGGAGGGAGAGATATAGCATAATCTACACTTGGAAAATCTTGGAAGGAATGGTCCCAAATCTGCACACAGAAATCACTCCCTACGAAAGTAAAAGACTGGGCAGGCGATGCAAAAGGCCCCAAATAAAAAGTAGGGGCGCCATTGGTACACTAAGGGAAAACACCATAAGTGTCTGGGGCCCAAAACTGTTCAACAGCCTCCCATCAAGCATTAGGGGAATTGCCAATAAACCCCTGGCTGCCTTCAAGAGAGAGCTGGACAGATACCTAAAGTCAGTGCCGGATCAGCCGGGCTGTGGCTCGTACGTTGGACTGCGTGCGGCCAACAGCCTAGTTGATCAGACCCTGATCCATCGGGAGGCCTGGTCATGGACCGGGCCGCGGGGGCGTTGATCCCCGGAATAACCTCCAGGTAACCTCCAGGTAACCTCCAGGTAGTAGTGTGTGGGTAAGGTGTGGCAGTATGGGGGTGATGTGTGGTGGTAGTGTGGGTGGTGATGTGTGTTAATTTGGGGGTGAAGTGTGGTAGTAGTGTGGGGGTGATGAGTGTTAGTGTGGGGGTAAGGTGTGTTAGTGTGGGGGTGATGTGTGGGGTGAGGTGTTTTAGTGTTGGGATGAGGTGTGTAGTAGTGAGGGGATAAGGTGTGTTAATGTTCGTGTGAGGTGTGTTATTGTGGGGATGAGGTGTGTTAGTGTGGGGGTGAGGTGTGGTAATTGTGTGGGCGTGACGTGTGTTAGTGTGGGTGTAAGGTGGGATAGTGTGGGGGTGAGGTTTGTTAGTGTAGGGATTAGGTGTGTTAGTGTTTGGGTGAGGCGTGGTAATAGTGTAGGGGTTAGTTGTGTTAGTGTGTGGGTGAGGTATGGTAGTAGTGAGGCCTGATGTGTAGTAGTAGTTTGAGGGTGAGGTGTGGTAGTAATGAGGGGATGATATGTTGTAGTATTGAGGGGGTGAGGTGTGATAGTGTGTAGGTGATGTGTACTAGTAGTGTGGGGTTGAGGTGTTGTAGTAGCGTGGGGGTTATGTGTGGTAGTAGTGTAGGTGTGAGGTGTGATAGTAGTGTGGGTGTGAGGTGTGAAAGTATTGTGGGGATGAGGTGTGTTAGTGTGGGTTGATGCGTGGTAGTAGTGTGGGTGTGATGTGTGGTAGTTGTGTTGATGTGAGATGCGATAGTAGTGTGGGTGTTAGGTGTGATAGTAGTGTGGGGGTGATATATTTTAGTGTGGGTTGTTGTGTAGTAATAGTGTGGGGGTGATGTGTGGTAGTAGTGTGGGGGTGATGTGTGATAGAAGTGTGGGGTGATGTGTGGTAGTAGTTTGAGTGTGAGGTGTGAGAGTAGTGTGGGTGTGAGGTGTGATAGTAGTGTCAGTGTGAGGTGTGATAGTAGTGTGGGGGTTAGATGTGTTAGTGTGGGTTGATGAGTGGTAGCAGTGTGGGGGTGATGTGTGGTAGTAGTGTGGGGGTGATGTGTGGTAGTAGTGTGGGTGTGAGGCTTGGTAGCAGTGTGGGGGTGAGGTGTGTTAGTGTGGGGTGATGTGTGGTAGTAGTGTTGGTGTGAGGTGTGTTAGTGTGAGGGTGATGTTTGGTAGTAGTGTTGATGTGAGGTTAGTGTAGGGGTGATGTGTGATAGTTGTGTGGGTGTGAGGTGTGTTAGTGTGGGTGTGAGGTGTGTTAGTGTGGGGGTGATGTGTGGTAGTAGTGTGGGGGTGATGTGTGGTAGTAATGTAGGGGTGATGTGTGGTAGTAGTGTGGGGGTGATGTGTGGTAGTAGTGTGGGGGTGAAGTGTGGTAGTAGTGTGGGGTTGAAGTGTTTTAGTGTGCAGGTAATGTGTGTTAGTGTGAAGGTCTGGTGTGTTAATGTGGGGGTAATGTGTGGTAGTAGTGTGGGGTTTTGGTGTGTTAGTGTGGGGGTTCGATTATTGGATTTGTAGTAAATAATACTAACGTTAGATGTCTTGAAAAAGGGCAAAGGTTTGAGAGGGTGACTAGAGAAACAACATTGTCAGGGTGTGTGTTGTTGTGTATCAGGCTGTAAGAGACTGTTAGGAATGTGCTCAGGTACAGCAATGTCTTAGTGACATCATTCACTGAAGGATCACTCGATGGTATGTGAGATATGATTCAGAGAATTTACTCAAAGTGTTACGAACATAGTTGGTCCCTGGGTTATAGTGCTTTTCGTAATAAATTATCAAACTTAACACGCATTGGGGTCTTCATTCGTAGAGGTAAAGGAATTTCCTTGGTTCCTATTTAATTTATTAATAATCAAAACCACTTAAATCCACTTTCTCGTATTTTGCACTATGAGTAGAACACTTGTTAAAACATCACAGTACTAGGATATGTATTTACAAATGGCTCTGAGTGAGTCAGGAAATATCAGTATATGTACAGGCATTGGCGTTGCTTTAAAATCTTGAACACCACATAGGGTTCCCTCTGCAATAAGCCCTCTTCACCACAGAGGGGTAACGGGTGGCAGAATCCATTATAGTGAATAGGTACTGATTTCCCGCCTTGGTCCTGGGGAGTGGACCTACGCAATTGATGATTAAATGGAAAAAAAGGCTCGCCATCTGAGGTGACAGAACAGAGAGGAGCCGGAGGCGGGGTTTGCCAACGGTCTGACAAACCAGGCAACTGCGAATGAACAAGGACAAGTTCTTCCTGACTTTATACACCTCCAGGTTCTGTTGTGGTTGAAACCAGTCATCATTGCATGGCTTATCCAGGGTTCGAGAGGTCACTGCTTCTGAAGGAAACTTTTTGCGAGGTTCTGTTCTTGATTTAACTGGTCGAACCTTCTGGCCCAATTTTACTGCTTCCTCTCTGGATGTTCTATCACGGATCAGCTGGCTGGAGATCTCGTAGCGATCGGCCAGTGCAGCGGTTTCCATCACATCAGGTGTTGGACGGTCCATCAGGAACTTCCGCAAATCCCCAAATACAGAATTATAAAAGTCCTCTTGTAATATTAATTGGGTTAGGCTGCTTACGGTGTTGCTTTGTGAGGCTCTTTGCCACCTCTCGAAAGCTACCTTCTTCTGCCTGGCGAAGTCCACTCACGTTTGCCCTGGTAACCTTGCAGAGTATGGAAGGCTTGCTGGTAGCTCAAAGGGAGTAGATCATAGGTCTCCAGTATGACCTTTTTGACGGAGTCATATCATATGTACTTTTCGTAAGGCAAATCCGCGGTACATTCTCGAGCTTTACCAATCAGCATCATATGCAACAAGACAGCCCAGAACTTTTGGGGCCAATGCATAGCTCGGCCTGATTTTCGAACGCATAGAAGTACGTGTCCAGATCAGACTCGCAAAACTTGGGCACCAAAGATGCTGCTTTATGAATGTCGAAAGGATTTCTGGGGGCCTCAGGCCTCACAACTCCTTCCCTTTGCCGCTGACGTTCGTAGAGTATGGTGTCCCTCTCGAACTCTTCTGCATTCAGCTTCCTTTGGGATTCTATTTGGGCCATTTGTAAAATAATAAGGCGCTCCATTCTTTCGAACTGGCTCTGTGATATGGGCCCGGTTGGTAGAGGAGGAGTTGGGGGATACAAGTTTTCCCGTCTTTCCTTGGGTCGAGCACCTGTGTCGGGTGCTTCTAGTGAACCAGGGTCAGAAACTGGGTGATTAGATGCCCCAATTTCAGGCACCTCTCCCATGGATGTCAGCTCACCAACAGCTCCCCTTGATTCTGGCTCAGCCACATCACCAGAGGGTAGGGAAGTTGGAAGGCCACCAAGATCAAGTCCTTCTGCTCCAAGCATTCGGTTCAAGTTTTCAAACTGAGATATTAGAGTTGCCTCATCAATATCGTCAATGTCATCCACCTCCCCTTGTTCCGGAAACAGTATGTTTCTCAAAATAGATGGAGTGGTCTCGGTGGTCCAATATTTGTTATACTTCACTCCTAGGTGTATGGCAATTTGCCAGCACTTCTCAAGTTTTAAAGACTTCAGATCCTCCAAGGTTAACTCACATATTAACTGTTGTGTTTGAGCCTCCATAGTGAACCTTATGGGTACCTGAACAGCAGCTCACTTTCATGGGATCAGTATTTACTTCCTAGGGCTGATTATTTCCTCCAGTACATTGGATCAGAGAGCAACTCCCGGACAGGCCCCCACTTTATTACATACTCAGTTGGTCCCTGGGTTATAGTGCTTTTTGTAATAAATATCAGTATATGTACAGGCACTGGCATTGCTGTAAAATCTTGAAAACCACATTGATAGAGCTCTTACATAGGGTTCACTCTGCAATAAACCCTCTACACCACAGAGGCTTGATCACTTGGCTTCACTGTCTCTAAGAGCTTTAAAACCACCTTCTTCAGCCGAGATATGTCTTAGCAATGAGTTTCCAAAAATTCCTGGTATTTTCCAGGGAGATGAATGTTGGTTTAGAAGTCGGCACTTCCCGAGACCCTTCCTGGTCCAGAGGAAGGTATGAACTGAACTCAGTGAGGCTTAACCAGCCCACTTTGACTCGGTCAGAGCAGGGCTTGAGCAGCTCAAAACACCTACTGGTGCTTGGCCAGGTCGCACCAGCAGTTGAGACTAATTAAACAACCTACCTATATATAAAGATAAGTAATACAACCAGATAATATTGTACAGTCGAGTAAATCCATTTTAGCTACTAATGGAATTACTCCTGAATATAATACTAAGTGAAATAGCAAAAATAACAGGTAAAAGTATACCATTGTGATAGTAACAAGTAGAAACTGTCTACTTAAAATAAACAAAAGGGTGTAACACAAAGACAATTAAAACAAGAAGAATAAATAGCAAAATAATTATACATGACAGAGGTAGCTGAAATTGAAACTAAAAGTGAGTAACTAATTCTGCATTGACCATTCTGCTCTCGGGCTGAGTGGTTGTGCTGTGTACACACTCCTGGATGAGAGGCCTTCCTGCGCAGTTTGATTTTCTCAAGATTGTGCAGAATACACGAATGCGTGTCAACACTCTGTGCTTTGAATTAGTGTGGGGTGTAGTTACACCTCAGTCTGCACAAGTGATTCTACCTATGATTATCTGCGACACATATGGCATTGCAGATCAAGATCTGTATGGTGTATCGCTCAATGGGGCTTACTGGATATTCATCAAGTTATGATCGACAGCAGTGTATGAACGCCTGGTGGAGAAGTATCAAGATGGCTGTGTGGACATTAACTCGGCAATACGAGTTCGTCTCATTGAAGTGTCGAGACACTACACCTGGGTGAATGGGTGAAGGTACGTAATGTGCCTTTCGAGGCTGACAAGGCAGAACTAAGGAACATTTTTGAGCGTTATGACACTCTACACCTAGCAACACCAGGTACTTGGGTGGATGGGGTGTATGCCGGCTTGCCGGAGGGCACGTTCAACCTGAAGATGACACTGAAGCATGCAATCCCATCGGTTGTCATGTTAGAAGACTTCCGGACACAAGTGATGATGTATTGTGCAGGGCAGCGCAAGACTTGCAGGCTATGTGGCGATTATGACTATATGGCAACACAGTGTGGGAGACAGCAGCGACGACAGGATGCAGACAGTGGGACGGAGCAAGGGCCTGACCCGATGGTGGGGCCTGTCAGTGGGACACCTGTAAATGGCCATAGTTCTTTCTGGAGTGAGGAGGTGGAGGGTTCCCAACGGTGGGGTTGAGCTCATCAATGCTTGTAGGCTCTATGGTGTCCTCTTTGGTGGAAGGGGAGACCAAGCTGAATGGCGAGGAACGAGTGGAGGATATGGCTTTAGAGCAGCTGACGGACAGGTTTTTGGAGACGACAAGGGCTGGGGATGATGTACAGATGGTGGAAGGACCAGAGGAGCGTGATAACGAGAGGAGAGGCAGTCAGCTGACTGTGGGTGCTGCTTCAATGGGAGTGGTGACCGTGGTCGAGGTGGCGGCGGAGGTAAATTGTGAGGCATCTCCCGAGCAGGACATGGATGCAGAGAGTGTTCAGCGAAAGAGGGCGGCAACACAATCTGATTCCAATGATGTCTTGACCCCGGCGCAGAGGCTGGGTAAGAAACCATGGGCTGACGTGGTGAGTGGAGGCGCCACAGGTGTGTCCGGTCAGGTGTTCGACCGGGGGAGGGAAAAGCGCTCACAGTGGAGAGCATGGTGGGAAAAGCCAGAAGGCTGGTATTGCACATATGAAAGGAGTTCCAGGGCAGCATGTATAACCCTTCAAGAAAGTTTCAGGTATGTGACTGTAAATGTAAATGGGATGTGTGCAGATGTGAAGTGTCTGTGGCTCCAGGGCTTTTTAAGGCATTATGCCATAGATAGAGTGTTTGTGCAGGAACATAATTTTAAGGTTGGTAGGGATTTGAATGTGGCTGGATATCATGTGATTGTGGTGTATTCGGAACGTTTGAAGGGTGGGGTTGGGATCCTGACTCAGGAGACGAGTCCGTTTGTTGTAATTAGATGTGAGGGAGGGGAGGACAGTAGGGTACTCCGGGTATATGGGTGGTGGAGGGGTGAGCGACTCTCAGTGGTTTGTGTGTATGTGCTGGCAGAGCGTTATGTACGGGTGAAGAATGAGTTTGTGCGTGATATTTTGATTTATTATTTTGATTTATTTAATATTTATTATGAGCATGCATACAGTAGGTGCTGTATACACGGATCATAAAGCTGTTTATACGGACTTGACTTGGGCCAGCTTGCCTAAGAGGTATCCAGGGTATTGGAAGTTAAGTGTGAGACTTCTTTGGGTGGAGGAGGCGGGGTTAAATTTTGGAACAATGTTGGATAATTTGTGGGGAGAGGGTAGGGATGTAGGTGACTAACTGGGGTGGTGGGATAGGGTAGCTAAGGAGAGGATCCAGCAGTTTTATGTGCGATGGGGAAAGTACCAGGGTTGGATGACATATGGGCTGCAACAGTATTTCGAGGGTAGGCTGCAGGGTTGTTATGACAGGGGCATGCAGGCAGGGAAGTATCCCATGGAGGAAATCGAGTTGTTAAAAGGGAGGATTCAAGAATTGCAGAATGACAGATTTGATGAGGTGAGAGTGCAGGGTGGATTTGAAGAGGCGGTGTGGGGTGATCACCCATTGGCCTGTGTGTTACAGGGACAGAGGCAGTGCCGTATGGCTATGGAGATTAATAGGCTGGTTTTACATGAGGACTTAGGTGGGTATAGGGCGGGACAGGAGTTAAGAGCAACGGAGTGTGAGGGAAAAGTTCAACAGATAGGAGTAGTGAGCGAGTATATGGTAACGATAGTTTGATTGCCGGCTGCTTGTTAAGGTAGGGTAAGTCTAGCTCCCACTATTCCCCCTTTTTCCTCACTCCGAAAGGTGACGTGTGGGGCTCAAGCCAAACAGTATTCACTCGACTCACAGCTCCCAGCACAACTCTTGGAATGACAGATCGGGTCACCTGCCAACCAACGAAAAGTGTTGAAGAAGAACTTTTGCAAAAATCCAGAGACGTCACTTTTTTGATCTACCTACCTGATTAACTGTAGGTGACAGCAGACAACAGCCCATCATCTTTGTAATGGTAAAGAACCTGCTTTCCTGTCATCGGGACTGACTATTCAAGGCTATAGACTCCGTGAAGAACTAGCTATTGGGTTGTCACCAACACCTGTGACACCCCTGCACATCATCAATAATGGCTACAATTTCTACAATATGAAGTCAACCTCCACCAGACACCCCAGTATAACTTTACATATTAGCGTTGAATTCAAATGTCATTTTTTATTTCATTTTTCTTTCAAATAGGATACACCTTCATGTTTCACTGTTTTATCTCTGCATTGATAAATAATAAAGTGTTTATATTTGTGAATTATTATTTCTTTTTCTATTCATTAATTTTCCTGAGGAGGAGCCAGCCTTGGTAATACTGTCTGAAGTTGTTACAGGGCTGAGTAAGCCTTCACAAGTGGCGACCTTGCCAGGATCACTCGACTGAATCAAGATTCGACTCTATCCCGAATCTACCATAGGAACTTCAATGCCGCATTCCACAGATGGTTACAACCAGCCATGAGCAATCATTCTCTATGGTAGGACTACAGTACAGGTATTTAAAAGATTTGGTGATTGTTATAGTCTCAATTTATTGTAAGTCAAGGAAGGATATACTAATTAATTCTGCCACCTATGTTTGTGAGCTTGAAACGATTTGGAGGAATAGACTCTAGGGACCCAAGATTTTCCATTGACAATTTGTTTCATTGAGCTCTGTTTATTATATCAAGGGAACTGTCGTAGGACACTCTTGATTTGTTGGTGAGAAGGTTGGATGGTCCATGGACCCCATTCTATTTATTGTTTGCTCGGAGCCGGCATAGAGCCTCAGTTTTCATTAATGCATTTTGTTTAATCGAAGCAGGGATCGAGCCCTTCGGCTTATTTACAGTTTGAGAGGAGCAGGAATTGAACCCTCCATTTTATTTGATACCCGTTTCATTTTCCCCTGGTAGTTTAAGTTATTCTTGCAAGTATGGAGGAATACCAGTTTTGGATGAACGCTGGAAGTAAGTTAGGAATAACAGGGAAAAATTAGAATCTTTCATTAGTGCTAAGATCCAGGAAAGAATTGAAAGAGAAAGAATTGAGAGAGAAGAGAGACAGTTAGAAATGGAAATACAGGAGAAAAAGGAGAGAGAGAGAATCGAAAGAGAAGAGAAAAAGGAAAGAGAAAATCAAAAAAGATATTTAGAAAGAGAGAGAGAAGACAAAAAAGAGCGTGATAGACTTGATCGTGAGGAGAGAGCTAGAGTACGTGAGGAACAAGCTAAAATACGTGAGGAACAAGTTAGGTTAAGAGAACTTGAGGAAAGAGCAAAAGATAGAGAACATGAGTTAAGAGAAAGAGAAAAAGATGGCAAGGTAGAGAAATCTCGCCTTGAATTAGAGAATAAAAAGTTAACTTTTACACAACAACAATAAGAGGAAGGAGTAATTGAACATCATGCAGCTAGTGCACATATTCCAACACCTAATTTGCCTCCCTTCACAGAGGGTGAAGACATTACTTCATACATTATCATGTTTGAAAATACCGCTACCCATTGGGTTGTCACCAACACCTGTGACCCCCCCCCACATCATCAGTAGTGGCTACAATTTCTACAAGATGATGTCAACCTCCACCAGACACCCCAGTATAACTTTTCATATTAGCGTTGAATTCAAATGTCATTTTTTCATTTCATTTTTCATTTTTCTTTCAAATAGGATACACCTTCATGTTTCACTGTTTTATCTTTGAATTAATAAATAATAAAGTGTTTATCTTTGTGAATTATTATTTCTTTTTCTATTCATTAATTTTCCTAAGGAGGAGCCAGCCTTGGAAATACTCTCTGACGTTGTTACAGAGCTGAGTAAGCCTTCACAGGAGACAATGAGTGATTACGTGGATAGGTGGTTTGGAGGAGATTTACTGAGTGCAGGGGTGGATGTTAGGGCTTTTGGGGGGTTGGGGGAGAATGTATCTCGTGTGCTAAGTGGCAGTGATTGCATGGCATTGGGGGGATATTGAAGAAGGGAACGTGTGGAGGGCTTTAGAGGGGATGGCACGAGGTAAGGCACCATGTTTGGATGAATTGCCCTGCGAGTTTCATGTGAGCTATTGGAGTGTGTTGAAGTCCTTCTTAGTGGAACTGATAAATACGACAAAAATAGAGGGGAGGATGGGCAGGTTGCAGGGGACTGCGGTTGTGGTTTAGTGCCAAAAGGTGAGCGACAAGACACGGTGTGGGATTTTAGGGTGATATCACTGTTGTGTGCTGATTTTAAGATTTTTGCAAAAGTTTTAGGAAATAGGCTGAAGTGTGTGGTGGATAGAGTGGTTGCGAGAGGACAATATGGAGTGTCTGGGAGGACGATGTATGACGGGCAAGGTATTATAAAGAATTTTGAAGAAGGTCAGGAGGGGAGCCGGGGAGGTGTCTTAACGTTAGATTGGCAGGCGGCATATGATAGCGTGGAATGTGAGACGTTGTGGTACATATTAAGGAGGGAGGGCTTTGGGGAGGAGGTGGAGCGTTGGGCAGAGACATTGTATAAAGGTGTGGGAGTGCATGTACTGGTAAATGGAAAGTTGGGGGAGTGGGTATTCATGGGTCAAGGTATTAGGCAGGGTTGTCCCCTGTCTCAATTGTTGTTTGCCTGTTTAACAGACCCATTCTACAGAGGAGTGGGAGCGTGTATGGAGGTGGATAGGGGAGTAGGGAGTGGAGAGCATGGAATAATAGGGTACATGGACGACACGACAGTACTCGTGCGAACGCTGAGGAGTTTACATGCGGTAGAGGATGTTATTGATAATTTTCCAGGGGTTACCGGTTTAAGAGTTAATGTGGGGAAATCAAAATTACTGGTCTTAGGAGATTGGGTGGGGAAAGAGAGTTGGGGATGGAATGTACATTTGAATATGGTGGACAGGATAAAAGTGCGTTGGATAGTGTATATGGGTAGTGCGAGAGAGGTGAGGATAGTTAATTCTGGCCTTGTTGTGGATCGAGTGGTGGGGCGATTGGATGGGTTGAGACCAACTCATTTGACAGCACATCAGCACGCCATTGTTGTGAATGTGTTGTTATATAGTAAAGTCTGGCACGTGGCATCAGTATATCTGTTAGCAGGTACAGATGTTACGAGGCTGTTAAGGAGGGTTTTCCATTTTCTTTGGGGTTCTGGGTGTGAATGGTTGAGTAGGAGTGTGGTTACCTTACCAGTCAACAGAGGAGGATTGGGGATGATTGATTTACAGTTAAGAGTCAAGTGTATTTAAAGTGGGGGTTACGCCGTGTGCGGGGACAAGTGGGGAGGGGCGTGAATGACTTGCATGAAGAAGTGCGAATGTGGTGGGAAGGGTCGGAGATGAGGGTGTGTGAAGACGTGTTCCTGGCATTGCTGCATGTCTGGGACCCTAACAAAGTTCAGGTGGGTGTTTTAAAGTGAACGAAGGTAGTCGCAAAGGCTGAGGGTATCTACCCTATGTATGTATAGGATTATATATGGGAGAGGTAACGGTTGATGCGCGTGCGACCAAATGTGCGAGAGGTATTGTTCCGTTTTCTCCATGTTATACTGCCGTCGGGTGGTGCACTTAGAGAAAGAGGGTTGATGGTGAAGGGTACATGTCGGGTGTGCAGGGATGAGGAGACGGCATTTCATGTAGTGTATTTTTTTGAAAATTTAGGGGGTATCAGGGAATGGATGGGTAAGGTTCTGAGGACATTCAGGGAAGGGATATCAGTGTTGAGGGCGTTAAGTTTGGACGTGGGAGGCGAAGAGGCGCCTGTGCAACGTGCAATCACGTATGTAATTGCGGATTTTGTTTTTGTATCCTGGGCGATGAGAGGGAATGGGGATTGGGAAGTACGCGAAGGGGTGTTAGCGACGACCATTTATAGAACGTTGTGTTGTAATCGGGGGATATATGAAGGTCGCTGGGACCAGGCTTTTTCAGCGGGGTATCGTAATATGAGTGTGAGAGCATTGTTAACGTTGTGAAATGGGGTGAAGTTCAGGGGATGGAATGGGCTCGTCTCCTGGGTTGGGTATGCACAAACACAGTGTTGTTAGGTGTATCAGTGTAATGTGTGGTTGTGGTGAATGTGGTTGTGTGAGTAGAAGTGGTGGTGCAGTTATATAATGTGTTATAGCTGTCTTATGTCAGAGTATACTGCTTTCTTTGTTTGTTGATGTACTTGATTTACCTTTATACATTGCCCTGGCAAATGGGGGTTTGTTTGATTGTACCAAGCATTTTCTTGCTATGTTATATAATGTGTACAGCCTGTAGATGAGTGCGGACTGCTTATGGCTTTTTTAGTTTTGTGACTGACTCGTAAGACTTGTGGTGAGGCGAGTATGACTGTAGGGAACTTAATGTACTGGAGGGTTAGTTGGGTAAGAGTATGTACTTTGTTTTATCATGAGATTGTGATGTAGGTTATTTCATTTATTGATTATTTGTGCAGGTTGTGAGTAACCGATATATTTATTGTAATATTCTTCATATCGTATTGTGCCATGATAATATGCCACAGTAATAGTGTATACCTGATGGGATTATGACTTTAATAGTGTTTTTTACGTTATAGTATTGACCTTGTTACAGGGGTCACCTGCATGTTATGTCCTTGTTGTTCTTCTCATGTAAATAGGGTTAAGATTACCCATCCTTCTTAATGTTATGTTCTGACATAAGCAATATTTTCTAGTGTATTTGTGTAACCTCTTTGTGTCTGTTAATATTGTGTTTGTTATTTTGCTTGTACGTCCTGAGGGATTGGGATTCACAATGTTTTTATATTACATGTATATCAACCCTTGTTTATGGGGTTTTATATTAAGCTACGTATTGTGTTTAAAAAAAACTAGTTCTGCATAAGTAAAAAAATGTATGAGACACACTGCATGAGAAAGATAACTCACTGAAATTTACTTGGCGTAAACAAGGAATTACTGTGAAAATGCAGGAAAAGGAAATATTTCAGTAATCTGAATTACTATTAAAAGTGAGCTAACTTTACTCTCAATGCAATAAAGATATTTGATAATAAAATTGTAAATCAACGCAAAAACAATAAAATAAGAACAATAATTGTATGCAATTGAGAAAACAATTATTTTCTAAGAGTTCGTAAACAAAATATAATGCAATGACAATATCAAGTAAAATAATAACATGAAAAACAGAAGATTCAAATAAGTGAGAATAATACACTGATTACTGAATGTTGCACAAGAATAATACACTGATTACTGAATGTTGCACAAGAACAATACACTGATTACTGAATGTTGCACAAGAATAATACACTGATTACTGAATGTTGCACAAGAATAATACACTGATTACTGAATGTTGCACAAGAATAATACACTGATTACTGAATGTTGCACAAGAACAATACACTGATTACTGAATGTTGCACAAGAATAATACACTGATTACTGAATGTTGCACAAGAACAATACACTGATTACTGAATGTTGCACAAGAACAATACACTGATTACTAAATGTTGCACAAGAATAATAAACTGATTACTGAATGTTGCACAAGAACAATACACTGATTACTGAATGTTGCACAAGAATAATAAACTGATTACTGAATGTTGCACAAGAATAATACACTGATTACTGAATGTTGCACAAGAATAATACACTGATTACTGAATGTTGCACAAGAATAATACACTGATTACTGAATGTTGCACAAGAATAATACACTGATTACTGAATGTTGCACAAGAATAATACACTGATTACTGAATGTTGCACAAGAATAATACACTGATTACTGAATGTTGCACAAGAATAATACACTGATTACTGAATGTTGAACAAGAGTAATACACTGATTACTGAATGTTGCACAAGAATAATACACTGATTACTGAATGTTGCACAAGAATAATACACTGATTACTGAATGTTGCACAAGAATAATACAGTGATTACTGAATGTTGCACAAGAATAATACACTGATTAGTGAATGTTGCACAAGAACAATACACTGATTACTGAATGTTGCACAAGAATAATACATTGATTACTGAATGTTGCACAAGAACAATACACTGATTACTGAATGTTGCACAAGAATAATACACTGATTACTGAATGTTGCACAAGAACAATACACTGATTACTGAATGTTGCACAAGAACAATACATTGATTACTGAATGTTGCACAAGAACAATACACTGATTACTGAATGTTGCACAAGAACAATACATTGATTACTGAATGTTGCACAAGAATAATACACTGATTACTGAATGTTGCACAAGAACAATACATTGATTACTGAATGTTGCACAAGAAAAATACACTGATTACTGAATGTTGCACAAGAATAATACACTGATTACTGAATGTTGCACAAGAACAATACACTGATTACTGAATGTTGCACAAGAACAATACACAGATTACTGAATGTTGCACAAGAATACTACACTGATTACTGAATGTTGCACAAGAACAATACACTGATTACTGAATGTTGCACAAGAATAATACACTGATTACTGAATGTTGCACAAGAACAATACACTGATTACTGAATGTTGCACAAGAACAATACACTGATTACTGAATGTTGCACAAGAATAATACACTGATTACTGAATGTTGCACAAGAATAATACACTGATTACTGAATGTTGCACAAGTATAATACACTGATTACTGAATGTTGCACAAGTATAATACACTGATTACTGAATGTTGCACAAGAATAATACACTGATTAGTGAATGTTGCACAAGAATAATACACTGATTACTGAATGTTGCACAAGTATAATACACTGATTACTGAATGTTGCACAAGTATAATACACTGATTACTGAATGTTGCACAAGAACAATACACTGATTACTGAATGTTGCACAAGAATAATACACTGATTACTGAATGTTGCACAAGTATAATACACTGATTACTGAATGTTGCACAAGAACAATACACTGATTACTGAATGTTGCACAAGAATAATACACTGATTACTGAATGTTGCACAAGAATAATACACTGATTACTGAATGTTGCACAAGTATAATACACTGATTACTGAATGTTGCACAAGAATAATACACTGATTACTGAATGTTGCACAAGAATAACACTAAAAAAATTATGAAAATAAAATTGATCACCGTAGAACATATTACACAAAAATTATTTGCAGAATTAGTCAATTTAACAATAAAAATGCACTGGGAAATTATAGCTTAGAAAGAATAATAAAAATATGAAGAAATAACTAAGTTGAACACTTTAACTCTTAATTTCAAACTAACAAAGTAAATTATCTATAACACAGCAATAAAACAATTTTATTTAAAATAATTACATTACGAGTGAATTTGTTCAATATTAATAATACAAAAAATAAAATAATATACAGAAGTGGTAATTCAGCACTTACAGAAACACAGATAAATCACTTACAGTTTTATGTAACTTATGTTGCAATGTATACAATTTTCATTCCATAAAGGTCTTGGTGTTAACCAGAAGTGTATAAAGTTGTTGATGTTGACACAAAATATGGGACAATAGTCTGCAAGGTTTAAACACATGAGTCACTGTATATATAAAAGTATTACAAAATAATGGCAATTTAGTACACTGGGGAAAGTAGTACTGAATGAATTAACACAAAATTAACAGGAAAACACAAGAGAAATGCAATGAGGAAAACAAATATTTATGATGCAAGGCACCAGAGAAAGTGAATAATATCTAATATTGAAATATTGTGTAGAACACTGTGGTATGCAAAGAGTACGTAACCTTTATTCGGCGCATGTACACACCCTCATTTACAGGCTATCTCCCCCAACCAGCGAACCAGGTTGCTAAGAGTTGATGATGGGGCCCCGTCGTTCAACTAGTGACCAGGTTCTAGCCAATAAGAAGATGGTTTTGGCAATTGCAGATGTTATGTGGGTACCGCTCTCCTATCTGCCCTTGTCATTTCCATTCTAGAGCTGGTTGAAGCACGGTCTGCTATCTTGTGGCTTCTATTTCTGCCTTGCTTACCGTGGAGTGCACTATACTTATCACTGTACATAGTGTACATATTGCTGTTCTAAATTGGTGAAGGATAATATAAGTCTAAACTTTTTCTACTGTGTTTATTTTGCTCCCATTACACCCGGGATAACAGGCCATTTGGAATCCTGGGTTGTAATATGGGTAGCCTGTCCGAGAGCTGGAGCTGGACTTAGAGAAACGGTTGAGCTTAGGGTGAAGCTCGTAGCAGGAACATTGTGCAGCTTACTGTCTGGCAATGCATTATCTTTGCCTACGCTTTACAAATTTTGCGTGTCAGTTGCTTTGTTATGGTCAGCCTTGCTATTGTGTGATCGTTCAACAGCTCGCTACTAGCTTGTTCGGTGTGCTCGCTTCGCTACGGTCAATCTTCTAGAACAGTGTAGCTGTCTGGCATTGCTTTACAAATTTTGCGTGTCAGTTGTTACTAGCCTGTTCGGTGTGGAGAATTTTACAGGCGGTTTTGCTTGTATGCGTATTCTGCAATCGTACTGTGCATAGCTAAGCGTGTTCTGCAAATTAACGTGTTACGTTGGGGTATTCTGCAATCGTACTGTGCATAGCGAATAACTTATGCCACCTAGACGAGTCAGACGTCTGGTGTCGGCATATACTTTGCATAACCTACCTAAATTGTCCCTACAGCGTTGTTGGCAAATTGCTCGTTCCATTGGCATTAAATACAAACGCACTCTCACAGCGTTCACTGATTGCTGACAAACTTATAGAAGAAGAGATGGCACATCAGACTCCTCCCTCTACGGGAGCTAGGGCAAAAACTCCTATGTTCTCGCAGGAGGAAGATGATACACCTACGGAGCAAAATGGTCAGTATAGTGCAGCTGGGTTGTCTCAGGGTGAATCAGTGTCGTTGGCACTTGAGCTGGCAAAAATCAGTCTTGAGCAAACTATTGAACAGAGCATTCGCAAGGGAAGAATATGATAGGGAAAGAGAAAGGAGGCAGTTTTCGCATTCTGTAAATGATTTTAGTTTACAAAAAGCAGTACAGCTTGTTTCCCGCTTCAATGAGGCCGAACCAGAGCAATTTTTCGAAAGCTTCGAAAATCAGGCTCGAGCCTTGAGGTGGCCGGAACAGCATTGGGCATCGTTAGTTCATACAGCATTATTGGGTAAGGCACAGGAATTTACGTCAGTATTAAATGACGCTGAATTTTCTGATTATCAAGTAGTGAAGACCATAGTGTTGGGAGCATATACATGTATCCCTGCCAAATATAGAAAGATTTTCAAGCTGAGCAGACGACAGCTTGGTCAATCCCTAGTGGATTTTGTGAGACAGCAAACCAAAGCTTTTACCAGCAGGTATAAAGCAAGTGGTGTCTCTACCTTTGAGGAGCTGGTACAGCTTATTCTGATTGATAACCTGCTGGAGTCTGTGGGACCAGAGGTTCGAGTCTTTCTGCAGGATCGTGACTTAACCACTGCATTGGAGGCAGCCAGGTTGGCTGATACTTTCGAAACTAACCGCTCCTTGTCCGAGCGGTTCCGTCTCTCTTTTCAACAGCCTGGCATGAGCAGAGATCGTCAACCTTGGAGAATGAAGTGCCAGCCGGAGGGAGAACGTCTACGTCAGCCAACTAAGTCACCTGGTGAGCCACGCTTCTTAACATATGGTCCACCTGCGGAGAGGCAAACTACTCATGGTGCATCTCGACAACAGTATCCAAAGAGACACCAGCCAGAACGACACCATTTGCAACGTCAACACGGAGTAAAGGGCAAACCTGTCGTCTGCTTCCTGTGTAATAAAGTAGGTCACATCCGTCCCAACTGCCCCCATAAACCCCAACCCATTGGGAAAATCTCTAATATCCCTAGTAACATGTCCCCTAGAGAAGTAGAAAAAGGTATGGCCCCTTATAATTGCAAGAGTCTTATTTCCCATCAGGAAAACTCAGAAACAACTAAAGTAAAGACCTTTAGAAATACTGGAGCATATTGCTCACTTGTAAGAGAAGGAATATTACCCCTTTCAGAGAATACTTCCTTGAATTCTTCTGTTTTATTGGAAGCATTTGGAGGAGCTATATATTCTGTTCCTTTGCATAAAAATTTACATACAGTGCAAATATTACACTGGGTACTTGACTGTAGGTGCCTCAAAAGGATTTCCCATGAAAGATGCCATGTTATTACTGGGTAATAACATTACTGCTGTTAGTTCGTGTCCTGAACCTATAATGATTAATTCTTCTCCGGTGTTGGCCATAACTCGGGCAACATCCCAAGGGTTGTCTGGAGGGAATGTTGACCTATCCTTGGACGACTCCGATCTCGGAATAGCCACGTTGTTTTATGAGGCACACCGACCAGAGCCTCGTAAATCAAGTGAACAGACCCCGATCAAGCCTTCCTCTTCCCAGGTTGCAGGATTGCCAGATGTTTGTTTCCATGCCCGAGGGACTGTCCTTCCGGGAGGAACAACGAAAGGACCCTTCTTTAAAATTCGCTTTTCAGGCAGCCATGGGTAAATCCTCTTTGGGTCATCCGGTCAAGTATGAAGTTAAAAACAATTATTTGATCTGCACTGAGACTGGTAAGGAGATAGAGGGCCGGCAATTGTTTAACAGGTTAGTGGTTCCAACAAAGTATAGACCTCAAATATTAAATATAGCTCATAATACGTCATTAGGGGGCCACTTAGGAATTACAAAAACCTTGTATAGAATCACAAAAGAATTTTATTGGCCAAAATTAAAGAAAGATGTGAAGAATCATATTAGGTGTTGCCGAGAATGTCAGCAAGTAGGGAAACCTAGACATTCCATTAAACCTGCACCTCTCCAACCTATACCTGCTGATGGAGAACCTTTTGTAGATTTAATTATAGATTGTGTAGGTCCACTACCTAGGTCAAAGTCTGGAAATCAATATTTATTTACGAATATGGATAAAGTAACTAGATACCCTGAAGCAATTCCCATGCGTAGTATTAATACTAAAGCTATTCTCAAAGCTTTAACCAAATTCATTTCTTGTTTTGGCATTCTTAAAACTATTCAAAGTGATCAAGGTACTAACTTTACTGCCAAAGCATTTAGGGAAGTATTAACTAGGTTAGGGATAATCCACAACTTATCCACTGCCTATCATCCTAAGTCCCAAGGCGCCTTGGAAAGATTCCATCAGACATTAAAAACAATGATGATAACTTTTTGCATGCACTTTCCTACAGACTGGGATAAATCACTACCTTTGTTGCTGTTCTCAGTACGAGAGACGGTGCAAGAGTCTACAGGGTATAGTCCGTTTGAGCTGATCTTTGGGCACAATGTACAAGGTCCTCTTCGGGTGCTCAAAGAAGGATGGATGGGAGAAGACGTTACCTCAACACTCTACAACCCGTCTTCAAGGCTGCAGGTGGCACGTCAGTTAGCCAAGGCTAACCTAAAGACAGCTCAAAGTAAGATGAAACAGAGGTATGACAGAAGTGCACAATTTCGCTCCTTCTATCCAGGAGACAAGGTGTTGGTGCAGGAACCTATACCTGGCCACACCTTGAAAGCTAGATTTACGGGACCTATGCAGATTGTAAGTAGATTATCTGATGTAAATTATGTGGTAGCTCCCATTGATAAGACCTCAAAAACTAAAACTTACCACATTAATCAATTAAAGTCTTTTCATACACCAGATAAAGTCCCAGTAATGACTCTGTCCTCTACCTCTGAGGATGACTGACTCTTTGCGTTCTATCTCTGAAATTAATATTAAATTTTCAAATTCTGTCCTCCTCAAGGATCCTAGCCCTTTAATGGAGGGATTATCTGAAATGCAAGCAACAAATTTAACGGAGCTTCTACAGTCATATCCTAATATTTTTTCGGATGTGCCAAAAAAATGTACGTTAGGTTATCATGATGTAGATGTGGGAAACTCTAAACCAATTAAACTTTCCCCCTACAGAGCTAATCCTGAAAAGCAAAGGCTGCTTCAGCAGGAAGTAGAATTTTTGTTAAAGCATGGTTTAGTGGAGGAGTCATCTAGTCCATGGGCTTCACCGTGATGGAGGGTTTCGTATGTGTACAGACTACCGTAAGGTGAACGAGGCAACAATTACAGATGCTTACCCTCTTCCTCGTCTGGATGACGTAATTGACTTTGTGGGTAAGGCTACTTTTGTGTCCAAGTTAGATCTCCTTAAAGGCTACTATCAGGTACCTTTGACGGACAAGGCGAAGGAAATCTCTGCCTTCGTAATTCCAGGAGGTCATTATCAATACACAGTTACCCCCTACGGAATGAAAAATTTCCCCTCTTCATTCCAGAAACTTATCCATCAGGCTTTTAAAGGACTTGAAGGCACGGCAGCATACCTAGATGATATTGTTGTGGTGTCTGATACTTGAGATCAACACCTACTTAGACTTAAGGCTCTTTTTGAGACCTTTAGAGTTCCTATTTAACAGTTAATTTATCTAAATCTTCCTTTGGCCATTCCACTATCACTTTTCTAGGCCATGAAGTAGGTAGTGGTAAAGTTGCACCTAAACTTGCTAAAGTTCTTTCTATTTAAGATTATCCAGTTCCTCATGATAGGAAATCTCTTCAACGTTTCCTAGGCATGACAGGATTTTACAGAAGATTCTGTAAGAATTTCTCAGATATTGTATCCCCTCTTACCTCTCTTACCAGTCACAAAGTTCCCTTTAATTAGACCTCAGACTGTAACACTGCTTTTAATAAAGCAAAAAGATTATTGTGTACTGCACCCATTCTCTTGTCTCCAGACTTGTCCAAACCTTTTTCATTACAGGTTGATGCTTATGAGTCTGGGGTTGGGGCAGTACTATTACAAATCGGGAACAAGGAGTTGCAGCCTGTAGCATACTTTTCAGCCAAGTTCCAGCCACATCAGAGGGCTTACTCTACCATTGAAAAAAGAAGCCCTTGCGCTGGTACTGGCTTTGGAGCATTTCGATGTTTATGTGGGCCAGACATCGCAGGTGGTCACAGGCTACAGTGATCACAATCCTTTAGTATATCTCCAAGCCATGAAGAACCACAACACAAGGCTCATGCGCTGGACGCTAAGGCTGCAGCCCTATAATATTTCCATTAAATATATTGCCGGCAAAGAAAATATGTTGGCAGACTCTTTATCTAGAGTCTAATATTTTTATTTATTTAGGTTAGGATGTTATTTGTGGTAACCCCTTTTCACGCTCTTTTTTTTATCCCCTGGTGTGGGGTTTTTTTTTTAGTGAGGGGATGCGGGCTACCGTCCGCCTGTATCTTGGACCTATGCTAGCCTGTCTGACCGCTGTCTTACTCTAAGTTTAAGGTTTGGCTTTTGGACACGAGAAAAGCTGAGCTCTATCTAAGAGTTGGATGGTGGAGAGGAAAGGCGGTCCCATTATTTTGTGCCATGGCGGCACGGTTACCACTGGGAGGTGGCAGCCTAATCCTGAGCCTTCTCGGGGTGGGGTTGTGGCATGCAAAGAGTATGTAACCTTTATTCGGCGCATGTACACACCCTCATTTACAGACTATCTCCCCCAACCAGCGAACCAGGTTGCTAAGAGTTGATGATGGGGCCCCGTCGTTCAACTAGTGACCAGGTTCTAGCCAATAAGAAGATGGTTTTGGCAATCGCAGAGGTTATGTGGGTACCGCTCTCCTGTCTGCCCCTGTCATTCCCATTCTAGAGCTGGTTGAAGCATGGTCTGCTATCTTGTGGCTTCTATTTCTGCCTTGCTTACCGTGGAGTGCACTATACTTATCACTGTACATAGTGTACATATTGCTGTTCTAAATTGGTGAAGGATAATATAAGTCTAAACTTTTTCTGCTCTTTATTTTGCTCCCATTACACCCAGGATAACAGGCCATTTGGAATCCTGGGTTGTAATAACACAATACTGAAATAAGAACATAAGAAAGAAGGAACACTGCAACAGGTCTACTTACCCATGTGGAGCAGGCCCATGTTAGCCCCGGATTAGCCCAATGACCCACCCAGTCTGGTCACCTCCACACAAGGAAGGAGCACGGCACCAGACTCGCCAGCACAAGCTAGTCAGGTCCAACTCACACTCACACACACCCACTCATGTATTTATCTAACCTATTTTTAAAACTACACAACGTTTTAGCGTGAATAACTGTACTCAGGAGTTTGTTCCACTCATCCACAACTCTATTACCAAACCAGTGCTTTCCTATATCCTTCCTGAATCTGAATTTTTCCAACTTGAAACCATTGCTGCGAGTCCTGTCTTGGCTGGAAATTTTCAGCACGCTATTTACATCCCCTTTATTTATTCCTGTCTTTCATGTTTATACACCTCGATCATATCCCCCCCTAATTCTACACCTTTCTAGAGAGTGCAGATTCAGGGCCTCAGTCTATCCTCATAGGGAAGATTTCTGATACATAGGATCATCTCTGTCATCCTCCTCTGAACGTTTTCCAGAGCATTTAGATCCATTCTGTAATACGGTGACCAGAACTGAGCAGCATAGTCTAAATGAGGCCTAACCAAGGATATATAGAGTTGAAGAACAACCTGAGGACTTCTATTTTTATACTTTTAGATATGAAGCCAAGAATTCTGTTAGCATTGTTTCGAACACTAATGCACTGTTGTCTTGGTTTTAGATTCCTGCTTACCAGAACTCCTAAATCCTTTTCGCAATCAGTAGTATTAATATCTACATTGTTTAGTTTATATGCTGCATGGATATTTTCCTGTCTAATGTTTAGAACTTTGCATTTGTCTATATTAAACTGCATCTGCCACTTCTCCGACCATTGCGTCAGTCTATTCAAATCATCCTAGAGTGCTCTAGTGTCCTCATTAGAATGAATTGGACGGCCTATTTTGGTGTCATCAGCAAATTTGCTTTTGAAGCTATTTATTCTCTCATCTATGTCGTTTATGTAAATTGTGAACAACAACGGGCCCAACACTGACCCTGAGGAACACCGCTTGTGACGTGCCCCCATTCTGATTTCTCCCCATTTATGCAAACTCTCTGCTGCCTATTCGTCAGCCATGCCTCTACCCAAGAAAGAATTTCTGCTATTATGTGTGCCTTAAGTTTCCTCAATAGCCTCTGATATGGAACTCTGTCGAAAGCCTTACTGAAGTCAATATACACAAAATAGTAATAAAGTAAACAGATCACAAGAGTGAATGACTGAAAAATGAGTACAACACTGCACACAAGACAGAAAATAAATCTATACAGGGAAAATGGTACTTACTTCACGTAAGTGTGCGTATATATATATATATATATATATATATATATATATATATATATATATATATATATATATATATATATATATATATATATATATATATATATATATATATATATATATATATATATATATATACATATATATTTGTGCAAGACTGGTATACAGTACCGACAAGATGAAAGTTAAGACACTTGTGCAACATCTGGTTATCTTTATTGTAGACGTTTCGCCATCCAGTGGCTTTATCAATACAAATTCTTGGACATAATAAGAAAAACGAAGAACTATATACAAAAGATGAGGTAATCAGTCCCTCGGCCTTGGAGGTGGTGTTTACAGCACCGTGGTTGTAGAGATTCTGAAGCACAGGTAAGGTGACTGGCGCTTATATAGGCGTCAGTGAATAGGGACGTGTAGCAGACGAGGGCATAGTCACTGGTAGGCGGGATTCCTCAGTGGAAGTAGGTCCTTCCCAAATTGATGGGCTAGTTGTAGAAGTCTTGAAGATAACCAGATGTTGCACAAGTGTCTTAACTTTCATATATATATTTAACACGACAATAAACGATGATAACACTGGAAAAAATATTGCAAATTACTGGACAAATAAAACACAGTCAACACTTAAGGCACACCTCTCTGAATACCACAAAAGAATTCACTGTAGAAATGTCTCACACACGCAAAAGTCTCTTAGAGGAAAATATCACTATAGGTTAGTGAAGTTGTGTAAGCGAGAGTGGAGGTGGTGAGTGGAGGAACTCTTGAGTGGCAGTGGTGGTGAGTGGAGGAACTCTTGAGTGGCAGTGGTGGTGGGTGAGTGGAGGAACTCTTGAGTGGCAGTGGTGGTGGGTGAGTGGAGGAACTCTTGAGTGGCAGTGGTGGTGGGTGAGTGGAGGAACTCTTGAGTGGCAGTGGTGGTGGGTGAGTGGAGGAACTCTTGAGTGGCAGTGGTGGTGGGTGAGTGGAGGAACTCTTGAGTGGCAGTGGTGGTGGGTGAGAGAGGACAGCCTAGCTGACTGTGCTCACCCTGGCTGGCTGTGCTCACCCTGGCTGGCTGTGCTCACCCTGGCTGGCTGTGCTCACCCTGGTTGGCTGTGCTCACCCTAGCTGGCTGTGCTCACCCTGGCTGGCTGTGCTCACACTGGTTCACTGTGCTCACCCTGGTTGGCTGTGCTCACCCTGGTTGGCTGCGCTCACCCTGGCTGGCTGTGCTCACCCTGGCTGGCTGTGCTCACCCTGGCTGGCTGTGCTCACCCTGGTTGGCTGTGCTCACCCTGGCTGGCTGTGCTCACCCTGGCTGGCTGTGCTCACCCTGGTTCACTGTGCTCACCCTGGTTGGCTGTGCTCACCCTGGCTGGCTGTGCTCACCCTGGCTGTCTGTGCTCACCCTGGCTGGCTGTGCTCACCCAGGCTGGTTGTGCTCACTCTGGCTGGCTGTGCTCACCCTGGCTGGCTGTGCTCACCCTGGCTGGCTGTGCTCACCCTGGCTGGCTGTGCTCACCCTGGCTGGCTGTGCTCATCCTGGCTGGTTTTGCTTACGCTGGTTGGCTATGCTCACCCTAGCTGGCTGTGCTCACCCTGGCTGGCTGTGCTCACCCTGGCTGGCTGTGCTCACCCTGGTTGGCTGTGCTCACCCTGGCTGGCTGTGCTCACCCTGGCTGGCTGTGCTCTCCCTGGTTCACTGTGCTCACCCTGGTTGGCTGTGCTCACCCTGGCTGGCTGTGCTCACCCTGGCTGTCTGTGCTCACCCTGGCTGACTGTGCTCACCCAGGCTGGTTGTGCTCACTCTGGCTGGCTGTGCTCACCCTGGCTGGCTGTGCTCACCCTGGCTGGCTGTGCTCACCCTGGCTGGCTGTGCTCACCCTGGCTGGCTGTGCTCATCCTGGCTGGTTTTGCTTACGCTGGTTGGCTATGCTCACCCTAGCTGGCTGTGCTCACCCTGGCTGGCTGTGCTCGCCCTGGCTGGCTGTGCTCGCCCTGGCTGGCTGTGCTCACCCTGGCTGGCTGTGCTCACCCTGGCTGGCTGTGCTCGCCCTGGCTGACTGTGCTCACCCTGGCTGGCTGTGCTCACCCTGGCTGGCTGTGCTCACCCTGGCTGGCTGTGCTCGCCCTGGCTGGCTGTGCTCACCCTGGCTGGCTGTGCTCACCTTGGTTGGCTGTGCTCACCCTGGCTGGCTGTGCTCACCCTGGCTGGCTGTGCTCGCCCTGGCTGGCTGTGCTCACCTTGGCTGGCTGTGCTCACCTTGGTTGGCTGTGCTCACCCTGGCTGGCTGTGCTCACCCTGGCTGGCTGTGCTCACCTTGGTTGGCTGTGCTCACCCTGGCTGGCTGTGCTCACCCTGGCTGGCTGTGCTCGCCCTGGCTGGCTGTGCTCACCCTGGCTGGCTGTGCTCACCTTGGTTGGCTGTGCTCACCTTGGTTGGCTGTGCTCACCCTGGCTGGCTGTGCTCACCCTGGCTGGCTGTGCTCACCCTGGCTGGCTGTGCTCACCCTGGCTGGCTGGGGAGAAGTACCCCCGCTAAAAGCTCACGGAGGACTAATAATGGGTGGCTTTGAAACCCACAAGTACCACAGGGATGGTCAATATCACTCTGACCAGTGTCCAACTGGGAGCACAAAGTGATATTGGAGACAACCAAAAAGGAATTTGCTTGGCATACTTCTGGGTTGGCAGGAGAAGCAGCTGGCTTAGCTGGCTTAAGCCCTCGACACTGGCTGGGATGGCTTGAAGGCTGGTAACTATGCACGCAGCAGAGATGAGTAGACTGGTTGACTTGTTGAGGCAGGCTGGATGATTGGCTGAGCCTAGGCTGGCTTAACTGGCTGGCTTAACTGGCTGGCTTAACTGGCTGGCTTAACTGGCTGGCTTAATTGCAAAACCCGGATCAACTCCTCAAAGGTTATAAAACAACTAGCACACTAGCCATGGAGCTTTGAGGACGGCTGTAGGAGGTGGCTTGGTGGGGTAGAGGTGAGCGTAGAGGTGGCTGGCTGACGGGTGACTCCTGCGACACACACAAAGACTGACCAGCGTGACACAACTATACTTCTTACCATTGCTGAAATACTCTAAATTCAGAGAGCTCGTGA